>NW_026068464.1:162740-174437 GCF_014885135.2 Alexandromys fortis | reverse complement strand
GTGGTTATCGGAATGAGGCAGGGGCATGAATGGTTTCCTCTCTCAGCATGGGTGTCAGCAAAAGTCATCCTGTTCCTATCTTATAGATATCCTGTTTTGCAGTCAACCTGCTTTGTTGATGTCCTATCTTATTGATATCCTGCCTTGCAGTCTTCCTATCTCATCCTGCTCTCTCAAGCACATGGGATGTTCTTACGAGAGCAGGCTGGCTGCTGCAGATTTTGAGGAGGGGGTCTGTAGGGTCTTTCAATTCAACTACCACATACCACTGACAGGCCAAGCCACTGAGGATACCTTAAAGGCGTGCGCCACCATCGCCCAGCTTGAGAACTGTTTCTGCTCAGTTTCTTCTGGTTAGTACAGAACAGGGTCACTATGAGATGACAGATAGGCAGTGCTGGCTGAGCATGGGGAGGGAAACAAGCCTTCCACACACAGCAGCATCATGCTATCCCTCTACAGATGTCAGCACCAAGCCTTCCAGAGAGGCTGGTTTTACTTTCTCAGGGTCACACAGCACTAGGTGTGTCAGACCAGGGCCCACACACTCACCTTAGGGCCATTCTAACTGCCTCCTTCCTTCCTCCAGTACTGTCTCTGTGTTTTCTTTTGGGTAGAAGGGACTCAGGGGACAGATAAAGCATGCATATGCAGAGTCGAGGTGGTATTAGGGCTGTTTTCTGTAGGTGTCCAACCCTTTTCAGAGGACTCAAGTGACTTGCTGTTGTAGCCCCTATAGATGGGAAAGCTGTGGATACACAACCTTGTTTTCAGCTCCTGTAGGCCACTCAAGAAGATCCTTCTTCCTGCTGCCTGTTTGGGTGGTTGCAACTTGAGCCTGATCAGGAGCCAGCCTGTGGCAGAGCAGTACAGGTCTGGTTCCTCTCCTGGGAGCAATGACAGAGGAAGGGTCTGACTCAGGTCTAGGTTCCAGACTGTGTGGTTGAGCGGGGCTAGCTGGGGCCGTGGAGAGAGATGGCAAGCAAAACCCTAGAAGCCACAGTCTGGAGCGTAAAGTCGTGATTTGCATCAAAAGCCACCAAACAGGAGGAGGCAGGAGGGGAAAGTCCAGCCCCTGGGATGGATCTCTGGCACTGGCTGAAGGACTCTGGCTCAGCTGTTTCCCCAGAAGTCCATGTGTCTGGAGAATGGAAACCTGAGCTGCTTTTGGTTCTCAAAACCAGGGGAGCAAAGCATTGTGGGTCTCACCTGTAACTCCAACACTTAAAAGGCTGAGGCAGGAGGACTGCTATGAATTCAAGGACAGCCTGGCCTACAGGGTGAAGAGTGTATAAAAGCAAACAAAAGCTGCTGGGCACCCACCTGTCATCCCAGTGTTCAGAAGGCTGAGGCAGAAGCAGGAGGACAGTGTTTCAGGTCAGCATTTCCAGCTCAGACTAAACTATTTAGCATAACTTTGTTAAATCCAAATCAAACCAACTAATGTGCTTCCTCTCTCCTCCCACAGCAACAGTACATGAAACTGCTTCAGCAACAGGGCACACTTAGAGAATCCTGAGCCACGTTACACCTGAGGAAGGTTTCCTTGACAAAGTGAGTTCAGAACTCAGGGCCAGTCATGGCAGAAAGTGATGCTAATGGCTATGGGTAGGTCACCACGTGGCTCCCACCACAATGGGGAAAATCTCTGAGAAAGACTGGCAGGTGTAGTCATAAAAGAGGCCTTGGTGGGAGATGGAGGAGACAACTTGAGAGGCTTCCTGGTGTTTGTGATTTATATTTTAAAGTTAGATTGAATGCTACTGTTGTTGTGACAGCATTTATGTGACACCCTATCATGTTTTCTGTTACCTGAGGTAGGATCTTACTCTCAGTTTGTCTCAAATTTATAATCATTCTGCCTCAACTTCAGAATTTCTGGGTTTAGCAGCATGTACCACCATACCCAACAAAATGTATTTCTCAAAGTGGATTGTCAGATCTATATAATTTGCATTTATAATGGACATGTAATTTGAGCTTATATAACTACTACTAGGTTGCCCTCTCTAGAAGCAACTACAGAGCTTAAATCAGACCTAACAGCATCTTCCAGTTTCCTCCCTCTCAAAGCCTTGTATTTGTGCCTTTCATGGTGTCTTGCTGATATAGAGTGGAAGTTTGCAAGGACTAAGTTCTGAATAAGACACTTTGATGAAGGTGGCACATGCCTCCTCCTTTAAACATTATCCCCAGTCCCAAATCATTTCCCTATCTTGGCAACTGGTTTGACAACACCTTCAGCCCGTAAAGTGATCCAGATGGAAGAGACAAGGTAGAACTTAGAAACCTCACAGTAAATGTTAAAAATTCAGTTTATTAGGATACAACCTTTTTCTCCTTTTTCCCTTAGGAATGAGTTTCTATTTTAATTATCATAAAATCACTCGAACTTATGCTTTTGTTATTTCTCAGGCAAGAGAGACTATGTCATTCTACATTCCTAATGTTTATCAAATCACTGGGCCTGGGGAATGCCATGGGTGCAGGCTGAGTCATGCAAGCTCCCTGTCCATGCTGAATCACAGGAACACCAAGTTGATGACCTGGTACAAAATCAACATCAGGTACCAGTTCCTCACTGGGACTAGACACAATAGGTCTTGGCCAGTTCTGCAGAGTAGACAAAAAGGGGAGATGTGGGAGAGACCCAGCCAACCACCTTGCTAGCAGGGGGCGGGGTCCCCTGAGGATAATTTTTACTTATAAAGATTGCGGCCGTGCTTCCAACCGCCCCTTCTGCTTTCCTGGTCTCCGCGGGAACCTGTGGTTCTGTAAGTGTATTTCCCCATTAAAGCTGTATATATTATTACCATCTGTCTGTATTCATTTACGCCGCTGCAATATATATGTTTGCATTTGAAGATACTGTCTCAGATATGATGGTTGTGAAAACCTGTTTTCAGTATACAGAAAATGAAACTCTGTCCCTTATCTTCTACCACAGACTCTGTAACAAATGGGTCATGGATGTCAGAATGAGACCTGATACCCTGAAAATGCCAAAGGAAACGGTGGGAGGGGGGGCTGTATTTCAAAATCTGCATCCTGAGCTCACAAGTTAAGAAAAATATTTACCTCTATCCTTCTACAGGGTCTAGGAAATCAACCTGGCCTCTTATCTCCTAACAGAGACCTGCAGACACCAGGCTCTGGAATCAGTTAGCATTTTCCTTTGTTAGTCAACAATTGCAGACCCTCAGTATTTACTTATCAGCTGGGGATGTCTCCAGACCTGAATTCCAGCAGACCAGAGTTTCCTGACACCTCTCCCTCCTCCCCCCACATTTGCCCATTTGCTATATAACAGCCT
Organism: Alexandromys fortis; assembly: GCF_014885135.2. Lineage (NCBI taxonomy): Eukaryota > Metazoa > Chordata > Mammalia > Rodentia > Cricetidae > Alexandromys > Alexandromys fortis. Next base: position 171,124 of record NW_026068464.1, on the reverse strand, counting down.
CTGAGAGGGAATAAAGGGAACAGCTTCAGAAATCCTGTCTTGCCATCATTTCTCGTGTCTCTTGTCTCCTTTCGTTCCTCTCCACTAGGTTTATCAGGGACCCCTGTTCATATCCCACGGGTTGGGATAACATGGTAGAGAAAATAATCCCACTTCTAAGCACAGGTAAGGGTTTTCTGAATAGGACCCTCATCTAATAGGAAATGAGACAAAAAATTAACAATTAAGATCTCATGAAATTAAAACTTAACATTAAAAGGCAAGAAAATATGAAAAAAATCACTGGTGCAACAGTGACCTGAGAGTTAGTGTACAATTAGTTTGCTTCCGATCTGCACTACAAAAAATTAGTACAGTACACAGAAGACCGTGGCTGGAAGGGTCACAGCCCTTTAAAACTTATGCTACTAGTAACTGCCTTGTAGATATTTCTATTTCTACAAATAGATCTCTTCACTTCTCAATCTTAGTCAGAGGTTCTTCTTTCTGTAGTAGGTAGCCATAAATGCACAGCCTCGAAACCTCAAAATGCTAAAGTGACTATGAACGTTGGTGCTCAATAGGGCATGAAGAAAAGCCACCCGCCATAGACTTAGAGAGTATTATATAGAAATAGGTCCTGAATATTGTGACTGAGGATGAGGGGACATGCTGTGAAATGTTGTCTTTTGGACATGACAGAGCCATAGTTAACTCACAAGAGTTATGACCACCTGCAGCTTCAAATAAACATCTTCAGGACTAACCTTGAACATATCTATCTGGACTGAACCAAACTACTAGGAGAGGAAGCCTGCTGGTGGAGGAAAAAGCCCACTATGCTTTTGTATCTGTGCTGATGGTAACACGGCCCTCCTGCAATGTATCTGGATAGAAAATCAAAAGGAATCTAGAAATTGACCATTGGTATCATTTACCAGTTCCCCTTTTCATTACCTGACTGCCTCCCAGGGAAGAGAGTGCAAAACCTAGTCCCTCAAATTAATTGAAGTTAATTCACAGGAGTACAGGTAAGGGATTACTTACAATATTATGAATGACTCAAATGCAACAGCGTCACCAAGGCTCATATTAAAATGGGTGATTCATGAAAATCAGAAGCCTGAGTATCTCTGCATGACTCACTGCTTCAGCTATCCTTCTCAGCACCTATATAACCTTGGGAGGGGAAGGGCCTTATTAATCTTGTCAGTTTCAGTTTTTCCAGCCATGGTTTAATGCCTGAGTCCTAGGAACCTTCTTCATCTTTTTATAGAACTTTCTGAGCCCAAGGAAGAGCATACAAGTTGGATATCCATTATCAAATAGCCAGTCCTGAAACCATACTTGCTAGCTATACAGAATGACTGGTTTACAGTTAGCAATATATAACTGTGTATATATAGCAACATATACACATGCATGTAACAATTAATAAAAAGAGATGTCATAAATTATACCTGTGACCCTGACAGTAGATGCACATGTATGCATAGTCCTTCTTCCATTATGAACCCCACTCCACACACCATGCTGACAATGCCTTGCCCCAATGTACTCTCTCCCCAGGCTCAGAGCAGGGCTTGGATGACAGTGGTGATAGACCAAATGCTCAGAACCCCAGGCACTGGTGCTGCAGCCAGCGCAGCCTGGATAGCCTAGACTGGCGGTGGGGGGGGGGGGGGGGCGGGATTGAGACACAGAGGCTTCTTTTCATGTGGAAGCACAGCAACCTGTATTTTTCCCAGCAACCTTTTATACCTCTATTCCTTCTGTGGAGACCCACTGCCCAGAAAGAACACAAACATCCTTGTCAATTACAGACCACAAGAAAGTTCCCCAGTGGGTCAGGGGGAGTGAGGGCAGCTGGATCACAACTCCCCCCATTTTATTTTATAATACCTTGCCTGTCATGGGAAATAGCCCTCTAATAGTCCCTGTTTTAGGTAACATTCTGCTCCCAAAGTATTGCCCATCTGTGGCTACCCAGACACATAGCCCTAAACCAAGTATCCCCAGGACTGACAGTGCCAAGGAGCCAGACCAGCACTGCAACCATCTAGCATGTACTAACTGGGTGGTAAAATTAACAAAAGCAGTATTCCAAAGCCCTCTCATATGACGGTTGAATTCCATAACAGTAGCAGAAGCATGCAATACAGTGCCATGAGTAATTCACAACTGTTGAAAAGTCCAAAGATAGTCCAATTGCTCCTGAACCAGAGCTACTTGTTGGTTCAAGGTCAATATGCCCAATTGAATTTTGAATGTCCAAAGCAAAGCATTGCTGACTGTTTTCAGCCTGCTGGTTGACAGTCTCAGCCATCTGCACAGTCTGTGAGAGAGCAAGTCCGGCAGTAGCTGTGGTGGCAAAGCTCTGCTCCAGCTGCCTTCTGGCCCCAGCCGCACTCACTCTGGATCCAAACTGCTGCATGGAGTGGAGCAGGACTCAGGGAAGCAGGCTCACTGCTCCTGCTCTGGAACCATTGAAGGGGCCCCACTTTATCAATTTTTTAGGGAATTTGGGCGTCGTCAACCTGTCTGGCTACTTCCTGCTGAGAGGGGGCGCTGCATTCTTGCGAGTATTTTACATCAACATTTCAGGGGTTCTCAGTGATTTAAACCACATAAATGTGCAATGAATCCACAGGTTCTCATCCTCTGTGGAGACAAAAGCAGAACCTCTTTTCCAAAGCATCAAATCCTTAGGCCTGTATTTTAAAGTCAAAATACCTTTCTTAGCAGTTCCCAGAATCAAATGTCTTTCTCCAGTCCAGAACACAAAAGACAACACAATCAACTCGATAACATATATCTCTACACATTCTATCTTTTGAGGCCCTCAATTCACCCTCCTGCCTCCTCTTTCTTTCCTACTGGCCAATCTTCCAGAGGGCATCCTTCAGAGCATCTCTGGGGATGAAGACACACATACTTCTTTTAATCTGACTTGGTTTGTTCCCAGTCTGGAACAAACATTTAAACCTTCTCCTGTACAAAATCTTTGGCTGTCTTCCTTGTTACTTCCGTGTCTTGTTGCTTTAAGAGTTTCAGTTATTTTTTGAGGCCTTTCAATTCACCCTCCTGCCTCTTTATACTTGCTTATCTCTTGGGAGATGTTCCTCATAGTTATCTCTGGGGATGAAAAATAAAAACACTTTACCTTCCCCAATACGCTCCTCGGACTGAGGAACCCCGATCACGAATCCCCACTTTCTAGATCTCGGTGGAACCTCCACCTGTTGCAGCCAGCGCAGCCTGGATAGCCAAGACTGGTGGGGGGGGGGATGCCGGGATTGAGACACAGAGGCTTCTTTTCAGGTACAAGAACAGCAACCTTTATTTTGCCCAGCAACCTTTTATACCTCTACTCCTTCTGTGGAGACCCACCGGCCAGAAAGAACACAAACATCCTTGTCAATTACAGACCACAAGGAAGTTCCCCTGTGGGTCAGGGGGAGGGGGAGTGAGGGCAGCTAGATCACTACAACTGGGGACACTTGTACAAAGTTATATGTGGAAGATAATCAAGGCAGTCCTAGGTATCAGGAAAATGCCACATCCCCACAGATCATAGATTGCCTTTTTGGCAAATTGCTACAGTAGGTACTTTAATCACTGAGGGTAAGATAGACACAACCGGTTGAGCCTCCATAGCCAACCCAGGATGATGGCCAGCCACAGGCCAATGTTAGTAAGCAGGAGTGTCAGACTGGGAACCAGCCTATTCCCAGTACTACTCAGAGCAAACAAGAAAATCGACTATCATTATCACAACCCATGTCCAAAAGGCAAGGCATCTGGGTAGAGAAACTCCTCTCGATCAGAGGAAACTAGACACAGTAGAAGGAACCTAACATCAATAGGACTTGGGAGATTTGAGTAGGAGGCTCAGGCTCTTTACTTCCTCCTGCCTGTTCACTGTCACCAGGTATCTTCATGGCTCTAAGTCCTTGGTATGAAGCTGTCTGGTGCCCCTTGTTTGGTTGCTGTGGGGGAACCAACAAACATCCAGACCTACAGCTTCTTCTCTACATAGATCTGGCTGTCCTAGACCTTGTCGTGTAGACCAGACTGGTCTCGTAGAACAAGTGTTGGGATTAAAGGCATTCCCTATCAGTGTATACTGTTTAAACCAGGGATTTTGCCTACCTTCCTTTCCACAGAAGTTACTACATATATCTGAGCATCCTGTGTCCTCATAGGATCCCTCCTCTGGCAAGGCAGTCCCAGAGTACGTCCTTCACACCGCCATGGTACCCTCCTATGGACACTAACTCTCTTAAATCCTCTCTTTGGAACCTCTAAACTGGTAACCCTGATGTTCTGAGAGGTAGTTTGGCTCACAGACAAGCATGTCCAAGCCCAGCTGCCCTCACACTGGGAAGGAAAAGGTAAGACAATTAGTCCTCCTGGGGCCTGAGTCCAGCACTTTGTACTAGGGACCAGTCAACAGCTAAGATTCTTCACCAGTTATTATCTCTACCCCCACAGAGACAAATCTCATAACCAGTCCCCACAGAGAGTGAGGATGTAGCTGTACAGATGCCAGAATGGAAGGTAAGTGGCACAGGTGCGAATCAGAACTGGTTATCTCTATTTTTTGGAAAGTAAGTTGTTTGCATTAACAAAACTACTTCTGCCAATGTGGGCTGACAAACCACATGCTGGGCTCCAAGAAAAGTTACCCTGAGACACTGTCCTGGCACTGCTAGCTTATAGGCAAGAGACAGCCACCAAAGTCAAGGGCTCAGTTAACAGTACAAAAAAATAACAAGAGTAAGTTCACTGCTTTTTCTTACTAGGTTTGAAACATAATAGTCAATGCTATAAAACGAAGTGTCACATAAGAAGTGTTAACCCTACAGCAAATACAACTTGTAAAGACTCCATACATTTTATATACATAAACATTAACTGGGGCTTGGTCTATGGGATTCTTGGCCCCTCATATCTGAGGCCTCCAATTCCTGCATTGGATTGGGGGTAGCAGGTTGTGGGTGAACAGTTATCTCTAAGGAACTGGGGCTCCTGGTATCCTTATCACCTGGCAAGCTCTGCTCAAAAGGCACTGATAGGTCCAGGTATACCTGTTGGTAGAAAAGGTCATAGGACTATGTTAGTATGCATCCTCTTGATCCCACGGCCATCTATGTTCAGGCTGGCCCTTGAAGGCCAACCCCATTACTGGAACTTGGAGGAGCAGCCTGCACAGGAATCAGAAAAGGCAGAGAGGGCAGGATTGAGTGGTACTTACGTGGGTTGATGTCACAGTAAGGATGCCATCTAAACCCTCTACCAGAAGCTTGAAGGTGGGCCTCTGTGAAGGCACTGCATGCCAACATTCCCACATGATCCCATACGTGTGGCAAATATGACTGTGGTTTCTTGGCCTGTTGTCCATCCCTACCTCACCCAAGGCTACCAGCCTCCTATCAGGAGCCCTTGTCGGAAACCAGCCACTCCCAGGGACTAGTGAGAGGAGTGAGTAAGAATGCTTTGCTCACAGGTCATGTGTGCAGTTGGCAGGCTTGTGCATGCGGTAGCCATCTTTCAATAGCTTGAAAAGCTCTTCCACTGGGATGCCAGGATATGGTGATCCCCCCAGTGTAAAGATCTCCCAGAGCAGGACTCCAAATGACCACCTGTATGGGAGTGAGGGCAGAGGCCTGTTATTCCTGGTCAATTACTGTAACAGTTTTACAATAGGACAGGTTACCAATGGGCAAGGAGGGGTGTGTGGATGAGAGGCATGGCAGGGCTATGCTGTTGTCTCAAATGAGGAGACAGAATAGAGCCTAAAGGCTGTGATAGGTGTGACTTGGGTCTTGCAATCCCCATCCTATGTTAGGACACATACACATCACTCTGGTGGGTGTAGACTCCGTCAAACAGGGATTCTGGTGCCATCCACTTCACAGGTAGCCGGCCCTAGGCAGAGGGAGAGTTGTTGGCTGTCTGGTGTCCCCTGGTGGAGCACTGCACCCCAACCACCCTGAAATGGGGCTCACATCTGTGGTCTTCTTGTAGCATTCCAGATTGTGCACATCACGGGCCAGGCCAAAATCTGCAATCTTCATTACATTGTCCTCAGTCACCAACACGTTTCTGGCAGCCAAGTCTCTGTGAATACACTGAGGAGGCATGAAAGGAACCTGTGCTAAACTGACACCTCCCTAGCCTAAGCAAGCTTGACACCCACTCTTCCACTCAGAAAGACCCTACCTCGCCTGTGCCCCAGCTCTGCTCACCTTCTGAGAAGCCAGTTACTCCATACCTCGGGCCACCTGATAGGCACAGGACACTAGATCTTTGCGGGTAAAGCTGTTTTTCTGGCAGCCTGGAGGCACCATAGTATTCCATGCTTAGGGGCCTTTGTGCCCGCAGGAACTCCCGGAGGTTGCCCTGGCGGCATACTCCATCAGCACATACAATGGCCCTGGAAGCACAGATACCTTGAAGATGTTGTGTGACTCAGGGGTCCCTATCTAACTGTCCACCCACCTGCTGTACTTACCACCCTGTGTGCAGGCCCCCAGCAGGCTGATGATGTTCTTGTGCTTGCCAATAGCTTTCATCATCTCCGTCTCAGACACCAGGCCCAACAAGTCCTGGTCACTGGCATCGTCTGGGTTGAAAGTGGGAATGTCAGGTGGTGGCCCTGCAGCCCCCACTGCCCTGCGCTACTTCTCTCCCTCCTCACCTTTCAGCATTTTCACAGCCACAGTGACAGGCTTGACAGTGTCGTCCATGTTAAAGCCAACAGCCTCTGCCATGAAAACCTGGCCAAAGCAGCCTTCTCCTAGAGAATTACCAAGTGTCAGCCTGTCCGAAGAAGCAGTGGCAGTGAGTATGTGCGCAGGACCCCCAGCCCTCATGGCCCTGTGCCACTGTATCCATAGCTGGCAATGGGCTCTTGCTCATGAAGACGGAGTAACCCAAGTCTCACCCTGGACCCCACCTCCAACAGACCTCTGCCTGGTAGCCATCTAGCCCCCAGCCACAGAACCTCCTCCAAGTATACATAAAACCCCACCAGCACTGACCGAGTTCTAGATATTTCCCACTTTGGGTCGGCTGGCAGCTCAAGCTCAGAAATACTGGCCATTACAGTATGTTCTCTTGAAACTGGGTGGACGATGTGGACCAAGGGTGTATCAGAGTTCATGGAGGTCACCTGTTTGGATCATTGGGGATAGGTTGGTGCCAGACAATGGATGCTGGGCATTGGGAAAGGGTTGAGGTAACTTCCAGGAGTAGCAAGGTCAAGTCCATGTGAGGCAGTATGTAGGGCCAAGAAGAGGGATGCTCAAACAGTGGTTACTGAAGACTCAAAGTTGTTTTGAGTAACGTGGGATCCATGTGGAGGATAGGAATAGGGAGGGTCAGCTCATCTGACTGCAGAGAAATGAGTACCAAGCAGGCCTCAGGTACTTCTGGGACTTTAGGAGGTTCAAGGTACAACAGAGAGATCAAAACTTGATATCTACTTTCAGTTACCTGTTGCTCAGGTGTGAAGCAGAAGCTATTGTCAACATTGGCAGACCTCAGGTTCTTTCTTGAGACTCTATGCAGGTAGCAGAGTGTCACAGTTGCAGTCAAGATTATGGAGAAGCCCACCCAGAAGCTGATGGTGCCTGCAGATAACCTGCCAGCCGCACTACTCTCTGCCAGCTCTCTCTCAGCTGCAAAGATATAAATGTTGGGCCTCATCCAGCCTTGTGGGACTTCCCATTGCCCTGAACTCTAGGTACCTGTTGGGGAGCAAAGCTACTGGGATACTCAGAGTTTGGTGACCTACGTCCCCAACTCACATTGGTAGCCCAAAACATCTATGAGTCAGCAGGGACCAGACTCATGAGAGAAGCCTGGCAGAGCCAGAAGCATCCACACCACCACCAAGGCTCCCAGGAGATCCCAGAGCCTCAAGGCTAGACTGTGGAAATCCAACTAGAGGATTGTGGGGGAGGCCTTTGCAAGATCAAGACGAGGCAGGGTGACACTCCCATACCAAGCACAAGGCCAGGGTGATTACCACAGGATGGACTGCAGTAAGTCATAAGTGCACCCCTGCTGTCCCTGTCCCTGGCAGCTTTGTTATGTTCTGAGCCAGCACCATAAGAGGACAGATGGAGCACCAGCAACACCAGCACCACCACCATCACCAGCAGCAGAAGCAAATACCTGGCAGTACCTCCAGCCATGCAGAGTGATGGGAAAATCCGAAATAATTGCCTGCCAGACAGGTGTACTCCCCTGAGTCCTCAAAGGTGATATTGCGCAAAGACAGAACTTCTAGCTCCTTGTTGCTTGTGTTAATGCCTGATGTCTACAAAGAGAGAACAGAGAGAGAGAGAGAGAGAGAGAGAGAGAGAGAGAGAGAGAGAGAGAGAGAGAGAGAGAGA
>NW_026068464.1:160988-162015 GCF_014885135.2 Alexandromys fortis | reverse complement strand
GATGACATAGGGCTTGCCATCCGGGCCTGTCTTGCTGCCATTCACCTCAACATGCTTTAGCCACTGGATGTGTGGTTGGGCATCACTGTACACCTTGCAGTGGAACTCTACATCACTTCCTAGGGTGGCTGTCTGGTTTTCTGGCAGCCCAGCCTGCAAAATGGGCCGATGTGGGAAGCGCTCTGTAAGACACAGACAGGTCAGGTGCAGTGTGTCCAATGGCCTGAGGCTGACCTGCTTTAGTCACCCAGCCTGGCTCTTACCCAGTACATCCAGTATGTAAGTCTGCTGGATGCTCCCAAACTTGTTCTGAACCACGCAGGTATAGTAGCCACTATCAGAAGGCACCACACTCTCCATGACGAGGCTCCAGTGCCGGTGCCTAAGCTGCAGGTAAATTTAGTAGGTGAGTGACTGTGGATGCCCAAAAATGTGAGCCTGTTTTCATCCTGACAGATAGTTAGGCTATGCAAACATACTTCTGCTCTTTCTTTTGTAATATAAGGTTACCTAGGAAGTGACTGCTTTCAGGATACTTGGTCTAGAGTGGCTTCGCTATTTAAACAACAAAATGCTAATGACTTGACACCTCAAAGTGTTGAAGTAATTAACTGTTTTACCTGTAGTTTGTATCAAGTTAAGGAAGTCTTTTGTTGCCTTCTTCTCCTTTTGTATTTGGATATAAACATATAAGGAAAACTAAACAGGGAAAATGTCAGTATTCACTGGAATGCCCTCCTGGTACTTTTCTATGGTTTCAGTTTTATTACTTTTCCCTTTACTTCTGTTTCTAAAAATCTCATGCCCCTACCCTGGCAAAAGGTATTTTTGTTGAGGCTGGTCAACGACAAATGATATGGGCTATTCCCTCTGTATCCAGGCCCTACCTATCTGTGCCCCTTTCCCGGACTTACCTTGATGCCCCCCATGCGATGCTCCCCTCGGAATTCCTTGCCATTCTTCAGCCAGGAGATGGAGGGGGTGGGGTTGCCAGCGGCTGCACAGTGGAAGCGTACCGTGCTGGTGG
>NW_026068464.1:117471-155377 GCF_014885135.2 Alexandromys fortis | reverse complement strand
ACCCGCCCATCGCCATCTTGGGACCCTTCCTCTCTCTTTCTGCTTCCTTAGCGTGCGCACGCGTTTTCTCTGTCTCTCTCTTCTTTTATCTCTCCTCTCTCCTTTTATCTCTTTTCTCTGTCTTTCTTCCTCCCTCTTCCTTAATAAATACTTATGGCTATTACCTGTGTTTACGTGTCTGTTACCTGCTGCCACTGTGGGCCAAGGAAGAGTGCCCTCCTGTAGCCGCTTTCTCATGGCGGGCTCCGCCAACCCACCGCGGGAATCATTTTTAAGAATAACAGTAGGGACCCAGGAAGTAGAACCCAGTAGGATGTAGATCCTGGGAGGCAACTAGGCCAGGTCATTCCACCAGTACACCAAACCTGAATCAGCCTGTATAGTGCCCAGTGAAGGCAGGTACCCTTCAGGTCATGCTTCCCCTCCACTGAGTTCCCTCCTTCCTCTTGGTTGGGTGGAGGATGCTGTTGTGGACTATCAATTGAGGATGTGTTAGATTTTTATATGTTGTGGAACAATTGTTTCATGATGCAAAGATGTGTTTCACTCTTTTATGTTGTATTTGCTTAACTTGGTGAAGCTGTGTTACTCTGTCTGGTCTAATAAAGAGCTAAATGACCAATAGCAGGGCAAGAGAGGGAAATAGGCAGGGCTCTCAGGCAGAGAGGATAAAGAGAAGAAAGTTTAAGAAGGAACAAGAAAAGAAAGAGGAGGATGCAAGGCCCAGTCACCCAGCTACACAGTCAGCCACAGAGTAAGAAGTAAAGAAAGGCATATAAAATAGAGAAAGATAAAACCCCAGAAGCAAAGTGTAGATGGGATAATTTAAGAAAAGTTGGCTAGAAATAAGCCAAGTCAAGTTCATACAATCATAAGTAATAAGTGTCCATGTGTTTATTTGGGAGCTGGGTGGTGGGCTCCCAAAGAGTAGAGCAAAAACAACCAGCAACAGGATGCCATATTGTTTGGACTCATGAGGAAGCTGGGGGAGGCAACAAATTTCCAAAACAGAGAACAAAGGCAGGGGCAGGGTCTTCCACAGTGACTCAATCAGAGGGCCCTATGCATCTCTGGGAGGAGGAACTGACATGTGAAATAGGAGAAAAGTGTGCAGACACTGGTGAGGTGTCCCTCCTAGCTCTGAATTGCCCCTCCAGGCTCCAAATTTGGCCAGTAGGCTTGAGAGAAGAGTGCCACAATGTGATACTACAGCGACTTAATGGTGCCCAATGCCAGGTAAGGTCAAGAAGGTGACCCTTCAGGCACCTTACCTAAGTGTTTATGGTGCAAAAACACTAAATACAATCTGGGAAGTCCAGGATGACAGAAGAAAACAGGAAATTACAAACACATTGGTAATTGTTGGGGCAGAAGCTAGAGACCAACTGGGTTGTAGAAATTCTGCTCTGAACAACCTGATAGCCAAAGTTGAAAGGGAGAATGAGAAACTGACCCACTTCTCAGGACTACTATCTTTTTTTGGCTTCAGTCCTAGAATCTAAGTCCATTTCTATGAGGGTTGTGAAACCTCAAACAAGTCCCTATACCTGCTCTCTTCACCCGCACACACTCATAAGACTCATTACCCTGTTTTCCCATTAAGTTTGTCTCTCTGATTCCTCTCAGACCCTTGTCCACTCTACCCCAGAAGGTTTTAGGTGGTCCGAGGACTCAGTTAACACCAGCCTAGTCTCAGAGTCATAACCACTCCACATACGACATCTGGACCCATGATGTGCTCGTTCTCTCTCTCTCTCTCTTTCTCTCTCTCTCTCTCTCTCTCTCTCTCTCTCTCTCTCTCTCTCTCTGCCCAGACCCTGAATTTCCTGTAAACAACTTGTTATGCTTGCAGCTGCTCTGTCTGAGCAAAACTTGTTTTTCTTGTGTTTGTAGCTGCTCTGAGCATGAGACCCTCAGGAGTTCCTGATGGCAGAAGAGTGGTTTCTGGTGGGTTTGCCTGGGGCATGGCTATCAGTTAATGATCCATATATAAGTGATTCTGGTACACAATAAAGGAGCGTTCTTGTTTCAAGGATGACCCATGGCTCTGTGTGTCTTTGTGTGTTTAAATCTTCAGGCCCTTGCCTGGCTCATGGGTGTCCTTTAGTGCAGGCTCCACAATACAGGTGCAGTATAATAGTACACGTAGTACTGCAGATGGTACCTCTTTCTCTCTCTCTCTTCCTCTCTCTCTCCCTCGATGATTCTAGGCCATACCATGGGCACTGCCATGTGCCCTCATATACTCACACCAAATCTGTGATGCCCCCTTTACAATGTATGCCTCAGCATGGCACTGCTCCCCTCCTGCTGGTCTGCAGCAACAGCCACTAGTCCTGTGAATCTGCTGTGGGACAATGGTTTCTACCCTGTTACTTGTATTTTAATAAAATGCTGATTGGCCAGTAGCCAGGAAGGAAGTATAGGCAGGACAACTGGACAGGAAGTAGAGGTGGGTCAATGAGAACAGAATTCTGGGAAGAGGAAAGCTCTTTCTGCCATCGTGGCCCTGCCACAGAAGAAGCAAGATGTGAATGCCTCTCTGTAAAAGGTACTGAGCCATGTGGCTAACACAGATAAGAATAATGGGCTAATATAAGTTATGAGTTAATAAGAAGTCTGAGCTAATGGGCCAATCAATTTATAACTAATGTAGACCTCTGTTTGATTTCTTTGGGACTTAACGATTGTGGGAACCAGGCAGAAAAGAAACCCAGACAACATGAATCCCTGGATCTATGTACTACTTGTCAGTGGCAACCTGAGCTCCTGGCCTGGTTTACTCACGTTCCTTCCCACCAGAACTTACCAAAATCCCTGCAGAGTAGCCCTGCCTCCTCACTGCCCCTGGGGCACTGTCTACATGTAGCAGTGCCTCTTAACAACAAGACTAGAGGAAGGAAGCAGCCTGATACTGACCAGCTCAGTATGCCTAGGCTCTGATCTTACCTGTGTCTTCAGCCACGTTCTCACCATCTTCTTCATCTCCTGAGGATGGAGCATCTGCAATAGTTATAAGCAAGCAGTGGTCCTGTGACACTCCTACATCCAGAGACCTGCTGCTCCCTATTTTGAGAGTACACTGCTCTCCATCTTTAGGGACCACTGCTCCCTGCCATTCATTCAAATAGCACAGAATTGTGGGTACCCCCTGTGATGTGGGGAACTAAGCCAGCAACACTCTTGAGCCAGGGATACTGGAGCCATGCTGCCTAGGACTGCCCTGACCTCCCTAGCTATGCAGATGCTCAACACAATTGTCAGCCCCAGCCACCAAGAACTTACTTGTCACATGCACAGTGAAGTGGCACAGGACATCCTAAGTGAGCTGTTGCTGGCACATGTAGACCCCGGCATCATCATGGGAGATGTTCAGCACTTGTAACCTCTGGGGCCCCACCAGGATGCGGTGAGAAGCTATCAGCTCTGTATCATCCTTAGACCAGACAGTACAGCCCATGCCGGCACCTCTAGGCAGAGAGCAGAACAGCTCCATGGTGTCCCCGCAGCCAAAGACCACTTGCTCTTGCTGGTTAGGCTCAGGGCCTGGGGCCTCTGTGGATGAAATGGAAAGCTGTTAAACAGATTCTTCAAAGTAGCATGCTGAAGGCCCATACTTTGCTTAGAAAACTAGCAAAGCTATGGCAGGCAAGTGAGAGGCATGTTCCTGGGGCTTGGGGTTCTGCCAGACAATGTTCAAACCAGGAGTGGGCAGACTATTTTAGTAAGAGCCCAGGGGTGTCAGTACCTCAACTCTGTCAGTGGTGTGTGTTAAGGTTTCGGTCTCTGTCCTGGAGGAGGAAGCTGTCTTCCAAGGATGATATGGAAGAAACACAGCTGCTTAGGACCAGCCTAGCTTGGATTCACACATTCGAGGTTAGGAGCGTGATGATTAGAATTATTAAGCAAAGAGAAACAGAGATGAGAGAGAAATAAAAGATAAAACACAGAACAGCATCAGGAGGGAAATTTAGTTAATACTGAGCCACCCCTTTATTTTCCATATATCTTTTCATACCCCACTCCAAAGAGGTAAAGGGGGAGGCAACAGACTTCATCAACATGATAAATAGAGCACCTCTTATCTTTGGTCAAGATGAAGCTGATACACCTCTGTATTTAAAATACCAACTAACCACTCTAGGTCAGGACCCTCCTGTTTTGTAGTCACTTGTTGTCAACAACTTTAAAAAAGCAAAACAAGCTCAAACTCTCTGACCTCTAATCAAGGTGGAATGGACTCACATCTGTGTGCCCTGACACACAGCAGCACTCCTAGTAGCTGAAAGATCTGAAAATGTCAAGAAGGGTGGGGGCAGCTCTATGGTACAGCACCTGTCTGGAATGTCTGAAGCTTTAAACTCCTATACCTGGGGTCCCCGTTTCACAACTGAGGACCATGGTTTGGCTAGTGGATGTCAGAGGGGCCATGTGAGCCAACTGGAGCTAGAATCACAGTCAAGTGGAGACAGTCACCCATCCTGAGAGTTAAGAAACTGGAGTTCTTGGGTGGTTAGACACAGGTAGCCATACACCTCTCCCCTACCTAGATGGTGCCCAGTTCATGAGGAGACCCAAAGGCCTCACACCTAGGGACACACCACCAGCTGGTTATCACACCCAGATTTCCCTGCTAGGACCTAACAATGACCATCACAGACACAGATGGGCTCGGGGTCCAGGGCAGGTACTCCTGTTGGTCAGACCTCCTTCCTTAGATTCAGATGGACTGGTTACCATGTCACTTGCCATTCTGCAGATGCATAGCCTACATTCAATGCCCAAATGTCCATTCAAACTAAACCAGTACCAGTTCTGCCCATCCCAGAGTCATCCCACCAAGATTCCAACAGCCGGAGAGACTGTCCTCAAAAGTATCCATGAAGCTTGTGTCCCATGGAGCCAGGCAGATTTTTTTTTGTCCCCGAGTGGGCCTCACAGTAAGGGATCTTCTATCCTGACCTCCAGTTCTCCTGCTGCCATGTCCTATGGAGGCAATCCAATGCTGGAAGCTTCCTGAGGCACCAAAGAAGACCAAGAACTATCTAGTCAGTGGCCTCAGGGCAACCATGACCCAAAAGCAAGAGTTGTGATTTAGTCTGGGAAAGACAAAAGGTCAAGCTATTCACACAAGTTCTCTCATCAGGAGAGTGACTGGAGAAAGACACAGCATTCCACAGGATGGAGAGGCAAATGCCTGGATGTATGAGGTGGGGAAGGGAAATGGCCCTGAATCAGCTGAGCTGACATTTGATCTATCCACCCATCCTGTCCACTAGGAGCCGGCACAGCCCAGATACCTGGACTTTGGGGGCCTCAGGCAACAACAAATCCAACCCTGTGATCCCATCCAGTGTCACAGGGCCTATAGGAGCTTGTGTTGTGAGTTACGCAGGTAATAAGGGAAACACAGTGTGGGATGTGGCTTGAGACAACACAGTATATGGTATATGCTGAGGAGGTAGTATCAGATCATGGTCTAATGGAGCCCTCACACCCCCATCAGCCTTGAGACCTTCGAAAACACAGATATTTTAGATTACAATTCACAACACTAGCAAAATTACAGTTAAGAAGTAGCAATAAAAATAACTTGATGGTTAGAGGTTACCATAACATGAGGAACTGTATTAATGGAAAATTAATTAGGAAACTTGAAAACCACTGCAGGCTACTCTCTACCCCTACTGAGAACCTAGAACCCAGATTGCCCTGACTACCAGGGGTGGCCAGTGTGGTTGGGGCCTAGCCCTGCTCCAGAACCCTTAGGTCCAGCCAGCTCCTGCTTGGTGATTTATGTTCCCAGAGAGAGTCAGCCATGTCTTTGTATTTCAATTGCCAGACCCATCTAGTTAAGGAACAGGATGAAGTTTATTGGCCTGTAAACTCCCTGGGTGGGGCAGGGCTGTGCATTTCCACCAATCCACCTTCATTGACTGGAGCACAGAGAGGGTCAGACACAGGGAATAATATCTTCTCCTAAAATTGATATGGTCCCTGTCACTGGCCATTTGGCTCCTGGGGAAGCACTAATATGCAAGCCGAGGCTCAAAGAGAGTGCTGATTTCCTGACAACTGCTGTCATACCAGCTGAATGGCATGCACACTCAACCTTCCAGTCCACTTCCATTGACCAAAAAAAAGTTGAGGCCAGGCAGTGGTGGTTCATGCCTTTAATCCCAGAACTTGGGAGGCAGAGACAGGTAAATTTTTGTGAGTTCAAGCCAAACTTGATCTAAAAGAGCAAGCTTCAAGAAAGGCTCCACAGCTAGAGAAAAACCCTGTCTCAGGAAAAAAAAAAAAAAAAGGAAAAAGTTCCAGGAGACCCCAGCTGCTGAGTTAGAAAGGTACTTGAGGTACTTGCCCCCACTTGCACCTTCCTCGGAGGCTAAGCTGAGCTGCCATCAACTGGGTGGAGAAGAGGGAGGCCGAGCTGTGCCACCAGGGTACAAAAGCCAAGGTTCAAAGGAGTGACTGTTGGGACATCTGCTACAGTGGGGAAACAGCTCACCATGTACTGTGCGGCACCATCAGGCCACTGGCCTGCATTGCCACACCATACCCAGGCACAGTGGGCAGGGGGCAGAGGTTAGGAAGAACCTGTACACATATTTACCTCAGGGAGGTAAAGCCTCAGATTCTGGACTTGTTTGATGGAATTCAGTGTCCCATCAGACTTTGCTGGCCAGCCAGTCTGTGAAGAGGAGCTGCGATCCTGGGACAAGAGCCCCTCACCTCCCAGAGTGTGGTCTACAGAGGTATGCCTCTGAAAGACCACCCCTCAAGACACCTACCTGGAAAGAGAGGAGTGGAAGACCTGAAGCTGTCACCATATCATGTGAGACACTGGGTGACAAAAGCTGAGCGTTGGCTGGAGTCCTCCTGCCTACCCCCAAACTCTAGCCTTCATTTTGGCTTAAGATGAGCAAGAACTGTCCTGGTGACCTTGGAAACCAACAACAGGCAGTTTTTGTCAACAATGGGAATCATGGAAACCCAGCAAGTGGCACTCTGACCACTTAAGCTGAGGAGCCTGAGGCTCCCTGTCACAGTGATCCATTCTATGGGGTGCCTTACACTTGGGTAGTGATCCTGAGACTCCAGATACCTCATACACTGACACATAGCAATCTGTAGATTTGGGAGAAGAACCGAACTCACTGCTCCCCATGGTGCTACTCAACCTGACATGCCCTACTCACTCAGGGGCTATCTGCCATTCCCAAAGCTTCTGATGGCCACCATCATCACCCCACCTGTATCCCACCCTGCAGCCATGCACATTGAGTCAGTCCATACCTGATAGTTTCCTCACAAGTCTCTGCTCTGTGCTAGGAGGTTGGGAGGCAGCTCTGGTCCTAACCACTATGCATAGCACTAGCAAGCAAGCCAGGACTCCCATGGCTGGAGATGGCAGTGGCATCCTCATGCACAAGGCATGAGGGTGTTACATCCCCAACGCCTAACTTCTGGTCCCGTGTGGGTAGATCTACTCTGGAGAGTCTGTGGGAGGAGACCAGCAAGTTTATCTGAGCAGGTGTGGTGGGAGGGGTCTAGGGAGTGGGGGCAGGGGATGGGGAAGACAGGAGGGCCTCAAGTACCTGAAAAAGGAAACCAGACCATTCTACCTTTTGTGGCCCCTCTCTTTTCTTTCCCTCCACAGAGAGAGCTCTCCACTATATTTTCTCTAAGTTTTATTTTTTCTTTTGACTACAACTGGTAAAATTAAGGTAAATTTAATTATGATGTTTTGGATCCATTTTCTCTTAAACCTTCTCAGCAGTTTTCTAGGATGTTTGTTAAGTAGGCTTTGGGAGACTTCTAACTAAATGTTTCATTGTATTCTTTTTGAAAAGGTTTTCCCCCTCCAGACCCACAGGGACTGGCCTTCTTGAGAAGTAAACAAGTTGTTACTCTTCAGACACCTGCAGAACAAGCAATCAAGGCCCCAGGGCCCATCATTCCTTGCCACAGCAGAATCATGCCCTCTAGGGTCTCTATCCCTCTGCAGTCCACTGGTCCTCCAGGTATCACCTATGGCAGTCTTGCTCTGTCACCCTCCGACAGTTGGCCCTTGCACCCATCATCCATGTGTGACCCTCAGTGAGACCAGCAGACAAAACTTCCTTTAAGTTAAAAGACTGAAAAACAATGCAAGTTTATTTATAGTAACATTGCCACAAGCGTCCTCTTTGACTATCTGAGAGCTGCTCCAAAGGGGAAGGCTTGATGGAATTTTTAAAGGCACAAACCTCAATTGTCTCAACTCCTGGGGTATTTTTGCTATGTGAGAAATTATCCTGTTCTTGTTTTTTAGAGCAAGCAAGGATAAGTGAGATTACAGAAGCAGAATGAGCATCTGGCTAATATTTTACAATAACAATTATACAGTATGGAACAATTCTGAGAAATGATCCAGGTGGCTCTGGGGTCAGTCTTCCCTTTAGATTGCTATCGAGACTCCAATGCTGAGGGCCAAGACTTAGGGTTGTAGTCCAGACATCCTGTGGTTAATAATCCTTAGGCTGAGAATAAAGTCTTGCTGACTCCAATGTTTTTCTTTTTTCACATAACTTAGTTTGACACTCAGTTCCAAATGGAGCTAGTTTTTAACCACTACATAAGTAAACAGACCCAGTTTCTGATTTTAGAGTAGCCAGCTTGGGGGTCAGGCAGGTGGGCTCAGCATTTGCACACAGAAGGCTGTAGACAGCCTTCAACACAGGCTGCTGATTTCTTACCCCTCACACAAAGGGCTGTTAAAACTAGGTCCTGTGTGGCCAGGAGAATATGAAGTCGGCAGTTGTGATAGCTCCTAACAGAACCCTCACTAGTCAGTAGTACGA
The DNA here is from genome assembly GCF_014885135.2 of Alexandromys fortis. Lineage (NCBI taxonomy): Eukaryota > Metazoa > Chordata > Mammalia > Rodentia > Cricetidae > Alexandromys > Alexandromys fortis. The sequence continues at coordinate 146,531 of NW_026068464.1, read as the reverse complement.
TGTCTCTAGTTCAAATTCTCAATTTATTCACGTTTGATGACATAAGCAAATGCAGACTTAAGCAAACAGTATCTTTAGAAATTAGGCCTTACTGTCAGGTTGTAAAGGTTTAACAACAGCATAAGTAATAACATATGATATTTGGGCGGTGTACTGTGTGACTCCTTTAGGAACAACTCAATAAGATGTAGCATAGTCCTAGTCCTGGAAATTTGATTTTATAGCATATGATATCTAACTGGAGTACTGTCTTCCCCATCACATAGTAACCATCTTTAAACATTTTATATATGTGTATATTTCAGGAAACTTCTAGAGTTCCAGGTATCAATAGAGCTTTTCACCCTCCCTGTTTTAGCCAATATTCTATTGCCGTATAAAGACACCATAACCATAACAACTCTTATAAAAGAAAGCATTTAATTGCGGCTTGCTTACACTTTCAGAGGCTTAGTCCATTATCAGCATGGTGGGAAGCATGGTGGCATGCAGGCAGACATGGTGCTGGAGGAGCTGAAAGTTCTACATCTAGACCAGCAGGGAGCAGGAATAGAGAGTCACTGGTCTGGACCCCCAGTGACACACTTCCTCTAACAAAGCTGTACCTACTCCAATAAGACTATACCTCCTAATCCTTTCAAAAATGCCACTTCCTGATGTCAAATATAAAAAATATATTAGCCTATGGGGGCCATTCCTATTCAAACGACCACACTTCCCATATACCTTCCTTTACTTTGCCCACCCATCTACCTCCTCCATTGAATCTTCCCTTATCCTGTTGTAACACTTTATTCAACTTTCTGTTTTTTGAAGAGCCCCTACCCTACCAACCCCTTTGTAGATACCTGACCTCTGTTTATATCCTAAATGAAACACACATTTAAAGATAGCATCCATGTATAAAGAGGGAAAAAAAACACATTATTTGTCTGTTTTGGTCTTGGTTACCTCACTTAGTAGGATTTTTTTCAATTCCATTATTTACCTGCAAATTTTATAATTACATTTTGTTTTCACAGCTGAATAATATCCCATTGTATAAATGGATGATATTTCCATTATCCCTTCCTCTCTTGATAGACATCTAAGCTGTTTCCACTTTCTGGAGAGAAAAGCAGTGAACATTGGTGTGCTGATGCAGGTGAGGCCCTTTGTGTGTATGTCCAAGACTTGTAGAGCTGGATTCAGAGGTACATCTATTTTCAACCCTGAGAAGCCTCCTCCCTGATTCAGTAGTGGCTGTACCAGTTTACACTCCCACCAGCAATGAATAAGTGTTCCTCTTTCCCCACATCCTCAGAAGCATGCGCTATCATTTCTTTCTTTCATCTGGGCCATTATGGATGGAATAAGATGAAACCTCCAGGTAGTTACAGCTTTTGTTTCCGTGGTGGCTAAGGATGTCAAACCATCTGCTCTATTCACATGTAGTGAACATATTACATACCGTGACACACTCATACATATGAAGTAAAACAACAAATCTTTACAAAAAAGTTGAAACAAAAAAAAAAAAAAAAACGGGACTGGGAGGGCAATAAGGCTCTGCAAGTAAAGGCGCTTGTTGCCAGGCCTGACAACCTGAGTTTGGTCCTCAGAACATTCACGAAGAAAGGAAAGAACAAACTCCAGCAAGTTGTTCTTTGACGTCCAGAACACACCCCTCCAATAAATAAATAAAAATTACCAAACTGCCCAAATCAATAAAATTCTAACAATGACAAAAACAAATAAATAAGCCATTGAAAATTGTGGATCAGATGGTCAAATTTCTCTCCCATACCACCTTAAACTGCCCAGAAATCCCCGCAAATCTATTGTCATTTCTTTCTGGGTACTTCCAGAGATTTTTGTTATTACTGAGTTTTTTTTAATGATTTATTTACTTATATTTAATGTGCATTTATGTTTTGCCTGCACAAATGTTTGGGTGAAGGTGTTGGATTCCCTGAAACTGGAATTACAGGCAGTTTTGAACAGCCATGTGTGGCTCCTCTTCCAGGTTTTTATCTGCTGAGCTAAGTCTCCAGGCCTTTTGTTATTGTTTGAGACAGGATCTCACTCTGGCCCAGGCTGGCTCCAGAATCCTCCTCTCTCAGCCTGCCAAATTCTGGGATTCTAGGCTTGACCCAACATAAAGGATTTTTTTCAAGTAAAAAAAAAGTTGCTAGCATACAAGTTCAAGACCCAGGAAGGAGAAGGCAGGTTAAGGCATAACCAGCTTAACTTAGTCACACAGAAGGGATCCCCAAATCTTCTAAAATAGACAAAGAAGAGAAAAATCAATGTGAATGTCTGTACATGAACACGGGACTGAGCAGATAGATGGGTCAGTAAATAAAGGTGCTTGCCACTAAGTCTGATGACCTGAGTTCAGTCCTCAGAACCCTCAAGGCAGAAGGAAAAATTGACTCAAGTTGTCTTCTGACCTCCACACACATTCACTCACACACATACATGCCATAGTGGGAAGTGGCCCATGAATTTAATCCCAGTTCACAGGAGGCAAAGGCAGGTGATACTTTGTGAGTTTGAGGCCAGCCTGATCTACAGGGTGAGCTCCAGGACAGCCAGGGCTCCATTGAGAAACCCCATCTCAGAAAGGCAAAAGAAAAAGAAATCCCACAGAACTAACTAACCTGGGATCATAGTGGCTCACAGAGACTGAACCACCATCAAGAGAGCATGCATGGGACTGACCTAGGCCCTCTGTATACATGCTACAGTTGTGTAACTTGGTGTTCTTGTGGGACTCCTAACAGTGGGTGCAGGGCCTGTCTCTGTTGCTTGCTGTTGGGACCCATTCCTCCTACTGGATTGCTGCATGCATCCTTAATAGGACATGCCTAATCTCGCCACTACCTGATAGAATATGTCTGGCAGATGTCCATATGAAGTCCACCTTTTTCTGAAGAGTAAAAAGAGGAGGAGGAATGGATGGGGAGTGGGAGCAGTAGAGGTAGGAAGAAGTTACTGAGAGGAGGGAGGGGAAATTTTGGTTGGGATGTAAAAAATAAGAAAAATAAATAATAAAAATAAACTCATGCCCAAAAAGGAGAATATGGATGGTTATCATACTTAAACTTGAGGTATTAAAAGAATGGCCCTGGGACATTGGCACTTATTGTAATTTTATAATGTGTTTGTAGTTGTATTAGAAATAGTTAAATTAAATTAGGCATAATTTTGATTGGATCTAATACATAATGTGTTTGCCTTCTTCTTGGAATAGTTATATCATGTTTAGGCATTATTAAAACCTGGTATTCACCCACCTGAAAGAAATAAGTGTAATTCTAAAAAGTGTTTGAGCTCTTGCTGCTCTTGCAGAGGGCTGAATTTCAGTTCCCAGCATCTATATGGCGGAACATAATAATTTAACTTCAGTTCTGTGGGATTCAATGCTCTCTCTGGCCCTCCAAAATTACCTACATTCATGTGTACACACAGCCCTTCCACCCAACGAAAACAAAACATCTTGGTTCGGCTCCTTCTTGGTGTAGTCCATCTCTGTTTTTTATATCACTGCTTGTCTTAATCAGAGCACCTGGAGATTCCAATCCCCACTTCTTGTCTTCATGTATTTCATGTATACCCCCTTAGGTAACATACCCTCAGACACACACACACAAATGAAAATAAATTTTGTGGTTGAGAAGGTGGCATAAAAATTATAACAAATACTTATTAAAAAGCCACCAGGAAACCAAGGATGAAAGCCATTGTCATGGGAGTCTCCAGTTGTGCATTGCTAAAGTTCCCTGGCATCTTGCAGGTGAATGCTGAAACAGTGAAGTCCTGCATCTGCACATCAGGCTAAACGGGCAGCTATCATCAGTGAGATCCAGAACGCTATGATCAGTCATGGCACGAGCATTAATAGTAGGCATGTTATGCCGCTCTCCAACCTTATGACCTACAAAGTGCAATGGAGGGCAGGTTCCAAGATGCCAAATCTTGAAGTTCACTGTCCACATACCTGGGAGTGTCTATGGCATATAAACTGTACCACTGTGAGGATTGACCTGGACAGAATGTAAGGTGTCACCACCAAAAGGCCAAATTGAAGTGACAGGGTCAGGTGTTCTAGTAAGTTCCCAGTGTGACAACTGTAACACAGCCAGTTGAAACATGGCTTTTGCCCATATCCTAAACCTTATCCCATAGGAAAACTTACCATCACCAAAAATCAAGATACTTATGGTGACCTAGGGTCTTAGTCCCTTAACCCATTTCCGGTGCTGCTTTCATAGCCATTTCCAGAGAGTATGGCTAAGGGTGTAGGTCAGTGGTAGACTGCCTGCCTAGCATACATAGGGTTTGATCTTTATCAACACACACACACACACTACCTTGCTCTCTATTGGAAGTTTAGGGGAACCTAAATTTAGGGTGTCTGATTCTTGGGAAATATCACTCCCAGCATCAAAACATTATACCATGTGTGACAGTAGGACATACAGGTTTTCTGTTTTTGTTGTTGCTGTGTACATGTAGGTGCATATTCATGTGGATACCCCTCCATGTATTTCAAGGCCAGATGTTAGTCAGTCTTGGGTATTGTTCCTCATGAACCATTGGCCTTTTTAAAATACCTTTATTAGTATATATTAATTATGAATACCATAAATTTCATTCTCATCTTTTATGTATATGTGACATGCTTTTGTAGTAGTGATCTTTCTTTACCTTCACTTATTCATTCACTCCTATTCATCCCCTCTCTCTTCCCAACTAGTCCTTCTGTTTTCATGTCTTTTATTTTTCCAGTAACATTTCAAAATGTTTTTCCATAGCATTTCAGTGAATGACATCAGGGCTGCTGTCAAGAACATGGGTGGGGAAGGGTTGTGTACAGGAACATGAGTACCTTACTAGTGTTTACACCATTGAAGACAATGCCTGTCCATGCCCTCATCATGAAGCCCAGCCTTACATGATAAGATGTTGACAGGACAGGTCTTCTGAGGGTCCTGTGCATGTTGGGCACAATTGGTAGGTGACACTCTCCATGTCCTTGGTAACTCTATTGCATCACTGGCCATGAGGCTGCACTGATAACCATCAGCCTTTGTGGTACCATGAACAGCTGCTTGGTTGGTTTTGTTGATTCTGGTGTTGGAACATCTGCTACTTTGGTTTGGAACTTCTGAGAGTGACTTGGGACCCAAACTTCTGGGCACCTCCCCTGATATGGGATGAAGTCCTGTGTATTATCAGGTTTGGCCTGGCCTAGATACAATTTATGATGTGGTATCCCCCTTTTAAGGCCAAATTACATCCAATCAGAGAACCAGGTGTGAATCTTGATACAATTATGAAAAAGATATTCCTATTACTACAAGGTTCTTTTATATTATTTTTCAACAGACACGCCAACTGGCACCCCATGAAAATACCTTTTAAATGACAAACATTTTCCAAATTTCCATTTTTTCCCTCTTGTTTGTTGTATTAGTTCTGGGTTTCCATTGCTGTGAACAAACACAAAGACCACAGCAAGTCTTAAAAAGGAAAACATTTAATTGTGATAGCTCACAGAGATTTAGTTCCTTATCATCATGGTGGGAACTTAGGAAGCATGCAGGCATATATGGTGCTAGAGAAGGAGCTGAGCATTCTCATGTCTTGACTCATAGGCAACAGGAATTGGTCTGAGAAACTGTGTGTGGCTTGAACATATATAACATATAATCTAAGAATAAGAATATAAAAATGTAGATTCCAAAAATAAGAACATAGAAGTAAAGAAATATAAAGTTGTAAGCCTAGGAGAATGAGAGCAGACTGTCAGCAGCTTTCTCAGCAACTTAAGGATTGACTATTAACAGCGGGTTACTCCGCTTTATAACCCATAGCTCTATTTACAAAACTGAAGTGTCTCTGCAAACTGAGAGACTAACACGTCCACCCCCCCACACACCATCTTGATTAATGATAACAATAGATATGAGCTGCATTACGTTTAAGAAGATAGATAGGAATAAATAAGGACTGTCTCCTGGTAGTTGACTGGAAAAGTCAGTTGAGACAAACAAAAACAGGGGCCACAGCAAGTGTCCCAAAGAGCAGAGCTCTGGGGTCTCTGCTCTTGTCATCACGGGTTAATCCTTGACATGGCTTTCTGTGTTTGGCTGGAGTCAGTCCCCTCTTCACAGGAAATATAATAGACTCCCCTCATTCCAAGCCTTGATCTTTGTGTCCCCAATTCTGCCCCAGTTATTTTTTATTTATTTATTTTACTGATTTTTATTGAGGTCTACATTTTCTCTGCTCCCTTCCCTGCCTCACCTCTCCTCCCTTCAACCCTCCTCCAAGGTCCCCATGCTCCCAATTTACTCAGGAGATCTTGTCTTTTTATACTTTATATTTCCCATGTAGATTAGATCTATGTAAGTCTCTCTTAGTGTCCTCATTGTTGTCTAAGTTCTCTGGGGTTGTGGTTTGTAGGCTGGTTTTCTTTGCTTTATGTTTAAAAACCACCTATGAGTGAGTACATGTCATAATTGTCTTTCTGGGTCTGTTACCTCACTCAAAATAATGTTTTCTAGCTCCATCCATTTTTCTCCAAAATTCAAGATGTCATTATTATTTTCTGCTGTGTAGTACTCCAGGCTTGGGTACATTCGGACCCGCTGGGCATTAGAGGGATGTTTTGAAGCCATGCACACTCACACCACCCCTCAGCCAGAGATACTAAGTAGGACCTCTGGACTTACCTTGCATTCTCTATGCAAAGAACACCTTCCTCCAGTCTCTAATCTAAGTGGTACTCCCTTCCTCCTGGCAGGTGGGGTCCTTAAAAACTCGCCTTTGAATAGATGCAGGACAAGCCCCTTGAAGGTGCTGCTCTGGAGGTCAGATCTGCATAGAAAGCTGCAGTCCCTATGGTGGACAGGTGCCAGCGGCACAGGGACACATATAGAATTTCCACCGGGAAACCTGGTGAGCCTCCCAGTGTGGATCTTGGGAAACAAACTCAGATCTCCTGGAAGAGCAGCAAGTGCTGCTCCTCAGACCCAATTTGTTTTGTTTTGTTTGTGAAATGGGATTTCTGTGCAGTGCTGGGTGTCCTGGAACTCACTCTGTAGACTGGGCTGGCCTCAAACTCAGAGATTCACCTGCCTCTGCCTCCCATGTGCTTTAAAAGGGGTGCACTGGCAACTATCCTGCTTCTTGTTTTTCTTAACTACACTTTCTGTGTGTGTGGAGGGGGTAGGAGCATGTAGGGGTCAAAGACAACTTGGGAGAGTTGCTTCTTTCCTTGCGCCATAAGGGTCATGAGAACTGTACTCAGTAACAAAGTGTTGACAATGATCATTTTGTGGTGTTGGGGTTTAGTCCTGAGGATGGAGCCCAGACCCTCGCATATGCTAAGCCATCACAAGCAGATGTTTGTTTTCTGATGGCAGGGATAGAGCTTGGGCCCTCACAATGCCAAGTGAGCACCTTGCCACTGAGTGGTCCCAGCTTGGCAGTCTTGTTTGTGACCTCTGATAGGTTTGTTTACTGCCTAGTTTTATTAACATAGCCATGTCCTGAGGGTGACAGAGTCTTCGTGGAGACACCCACCGTTAGACGTAGTCCAAGATGTCTTGGCGCTCAACTTTGTCATCCCTGCTGTTGAAGTCCCAGGACCTCACATCCCTGTCTTTGACTGAACCTATTTTCTAGCCAGCATGGTAGCACACATGTCACCCCAGCAATTGAGGGGCAGAAGCTTCTCCTCAACAGTGTGAAGTCAGCCTGTGCATCACAGTCAGGTACTACCTCCATGTCCAGCTACAGCCACAAGCCAAGCATGCAAACATCCCTAGTCCTGGGAGGAAAGCTACATGGTACACCAGAAACCCAGTGAGACCCAGGCTGCTCCAATGGAGCAGCTGTGACTGAAGAGGAAAGGCTAGGAAGGCAGCAGCTGCTGCTGGTTTGCAGTGAGGGACAGGGCCCAGGAATGCTCAGAGGCACTGAGGTCTAGGGGCAGAAAGACCCAGCAGCAGGCCAGCCTGTCTCAGCCTGAATTGACCATTTAAGGAGGAAGGAGCCCTGAGTCTTGGGCCCAAGCTGCTCATGGCCCCATGACCTGGTCTGCTGTGGGCTGTTGGTTCAGGAGAAGGTCCATGTTGGGGTTCTGCTGTGATCAGAGGGTGCAGCAGAGCATCTGAAGGGCAGACAAGGAGCAAAGGCGAACAGACAAAGGTTGCAAAGATCTTTTAGTGCTGATACAAAGCAGAGCTGGGGGGGGGGGGGGCTAGAGAGATGGCTCAGTGGTTAAGAGTATTGCCTGCTCTTCCAAAGGTCCTGAGTTCAATTCCCAGCAACCACATGATGGCTCACAACCATCTGTAATGAGGTCTAGTGCCCTCTTCTGGCCTTCAGGCATACACACAGACAGAATATTGTATACATAATAAATAAATAAATTTTTTTAAAAAAAAAAAAGCAGAGCTGGGAAGTGAGGTACAGGTGAAGGGGAGCAGCAGGCCGTGTCTGTAGAGCTGGGGCAGTGCAAGGGGAGAGGTCCCAGAGCCCGGGGACCATCCAGGGGTTAAGCATAATGGGGCCAGAGGGTCTCCCAGAGGAGGGGGTTCTGTTCTTCCCAGGATAGTCTCCATCAGAGACTGAAATGCTGGGCCTAGGAGGTGAGGAAAAGGGGACAAGGGAGGGACTGTAGAGTGGTGGGAAAAGAGGGGCCATGGGTGAGGCTGTGATGGAGTTAGGTCTTGCTGGTCTATGCTGGGACAGGCTATAGGAATGAATCTTTTTTCTTCTGCTGATTTAAAGAATAAGAAAGCGGGGAAAGCAAGATCTCAGCATTCAGCCAGCCAAGCTTTACTAGGGGTATACTGGCTGGTTTTTTGTCAACTTGACAGAAACCAGAATCATCACAGAGAAAGAAAGCCAGTATGCAGCACCCCTCTGTGGCCTCTTCATCAGCTCCTGCTTTCCTGATGGCTCTGGTCCCACTGCTGCTCCACTCTCATGCTTCCCGCTGTGCAGCTTTGGAACATGTGTCATTTTTTGAGACCAAAACCAATTATTTTCTGGGACAAGTGGCTGACAGTGGCCATATTGGTACCTGGCCTTGCAGGTGCCTCTACTTGCCTCTGTCCTCCTGACTTATCCTTGACAAGCCAGCCTGGGACTACAGTACCTTAGCCCAGGGTAGACATGAATTTACTAACAGTCATCACATGAGCCTGACAGTAGACAATTTTTCACATGATATGACAATTAAACAGAATTGACAAGACATTGCTGCATGTTGGGTCACATGAGCCCTTATCAGTCCCAAAGGGTCGTAAACAAATGACCCAATGGCCGGAGGAGGAATTGGAGCATCCCCCATTTCCCTCGGGCTCTGAGATTAGAAGCATGTCTACTAGATCTTCTTGAATCCCCAGACTGTCCAGACACCAGATACAAGATAAAACCAGAAACCTATCAATTGGTTAAAAAAAAACAAACAAACAAAAAAAAAAAAAAACAGTAATAATAAAGTTTACCAGAGACCAGAGACTGGGGTGCTCCCCCAGAACCAAGTTTGTGCTTCCCTGTATGGGTCACCAAAATGTTAGGTCCACAGGGGGCTGTACAAAAAAAACCACAGAAGTCTAGTAAACCAGAAGCAAACTTTTATTCCAGGAAAAAATGAAAATGAAAAAAATAAGTAAACAAATCTCCTTGAGACCACAGCCAGATATGGACTTGTAAGACTGTGGCAAAACTGGTATCTGAACTCCTCCTTATAGTAAGAAGCAACAAGAATTAGGCAATAACAAAGGAATTTTTACAATTTTGAGATGAAACTTAGGCAATTGCCCTTCTTTACAATTTCCACTAACGGTTTCTTCAGTTAAACTAGTGTTTGTATTCAGCCCATTGTCTCTCTCTAGTACTTGTGGGTAGTGTTTAACAAAGCTCTGCATTCCCTTGATACTGCCACTTTCACATAGCAGGGAAGGCTATGGGACAATGTAAAACCCCTATGTCAAAAGCCACGTACATCCCATCATTTAAAAGTTAACTCAGCTCACATCAATTATGCTGGTCATTAGTGGCCAGGGGATTCTCTTAGGGCTAACTCAGTGTGTAGAGGGATGATTTCTCCTGCAAATGGAGAATATAACTGCCAAAACAGAATAGCACCTAACATCTACCTCGACTGTTTATACACATTTTCCATGGTCTTAAGCTTGACAACGACAGCATCAATCTTGGACATGATGCTGCCTATGGAGTGCTCCACACAGTCAACACGTCTTGCCAGTGCCTGGAACTCTTCATAGAAAACCCTGTTGGAGATGCTGTCCCTCCTCTGGAAGCTATGCCCATTGTCGTCATTATCATCCTTCTTAGAGTCATCCAGGGTTCTTGGGAAACTTCTGATGCTCGTGGGACATGGTAATGATCTATTTTCCAAGCCCAGAACCTCCCTCACTTCTGCACTGGGTAGTGTTTGAGTGCAATGTGGCATGAGGTTCTGGTCACTGGTTGTCTGGTTCACCAGGGAATTCTTACTGTTGATATATTTGTGTCCTTTCCTTTTGCTTTTATGTTCCTCCTTGATCCTGTGCTGCAGCCTCTGGACGTAATGCTGGACAGCCATGTAGATGAACCGGTACTGTGCCTCTTTCTGGACCATTCCTGGCCTCTGGGACCGCACCATCTGAATGGTTTTAAAAACATCGATGTCATGGTCAACACCTTTCTCTCTAATGATGTCAATAAGGATATCAATCACAATGAATGTTCCCGTCCTGCCAATTCCAGTATTGCAGTGAACTACAACAGGGCCTGCATCCATGATGCTCTCCTGCTTGTGGTGAACCTCCTCCAGGAAGTCCAGCACACCTCCAGGGTCACTGGGCACACCATGGTCGGGCCATGTCTGAAAGTGGCAATGCCAGACAGTTCTCTCTGTATTTCCTTGTCCAACCTTGGAGAGCTTGAGTTCTCTTAAAATGTAGTTATGAGCAGCACTTTCTTTGATGTTCCTAACACGTATGACCCCATAGTCTTTGAGTGCATACTCATCAGGCCAGTACTTGACACATTTGCTCTTCCCTCTCTCCACCTCCTTTGTGGTCATGCTGATGACTCGAGAGTTCTCCTGGAACACCATCCTCCAGAAATCATTCACTGTGTTCTGCAGGCAGCCTTGAGTGGCAATGTAGCTCTTTTGGGGTTTTAAATTGTGGCACTTGGCTTCAAATTCAGGCATGATGATGTTCGCATTGATGTAATCAGAAAAGGGCTCATTGGGATCACCATCGTGCAGGACAACCCTAGTGTGATCGAATGGCAGGATGTTTTTGTATCTATTTTTGTTTTTATTTTCTTGTCTCAGACCTTCTTTTTGGCTGTAGAGAAATTTGGATTCCTGTTTCTGTAGTGTCTCAAATTCTTCCCAAAAGCCCTGTTTGACCATACCTGCCGTCTCAGCTACTTTGCTTAGCTCTCGAACTCTGCTTTCAATTTCAGCAGCATTAATACGAGTTGTGTTGAGAGGCTGCTTGAGCTGCAGGACTATGCCAAGTGTTGCCACCATGGGGTTCTTCTTGTAATACTCCACCAGGTCTCTCAAAGAGTCAAAATACTCTCCTCCACCAACATTGTATTTCAGTTCCTGACATCGGATCATAACGTGGCTGACTTTGGACTTGCCATCATTGCTCTTCCATTTGTCATCACCTGTGACGACAGAGAGAACGAAGTCTCCGGGGTATCTCTGGCTTCCTCGAACAAGAAAGCTGCCATGCTTACCCTTCTCCATTAGCAGTTTCTCCGCTTCTTTTCCAGACAAGGGACCATGGAACCACCTTTCAGAGGTTGGGTCTGCACAATTCAGTGGGTACTTGAGCTCAACAACATCTCCGTTCTTTTCTTTTAGCTGCTCGTGATGTCCCATGTAGTACTGGAGCAGTTCAGCCAAGGTGGCAAACTTCTTCCCACCATAGAGGTCATAGTAGTCACCAGTGTTCTGAACGTTGATGTGATAGACGGCTCCATTTCTTCTAACAGACACAGTAAAATCTCCAGGGTTACTCTCACTAGGCCTTGTCAAAAAGCTGCCATCAACTCCTCTGGTTAGAAGGAGATTCTCAGCCTCCACACCACTGATGTTGGGGTGAAACCCTCTCTGAGATGCCATGTTCCCCTTGGCTCCAGCTCCACATAGACCTGCTGCTTGCTCAGGCTCCTTGGGACACTGTCACATGTGTGTTGGAGGGGCTAAGCAAAGCCCCGCTGAGGAGTCAACACATGTGCAGGGCAGGTAGAACTGGCCCACTCTACATACACAATCCCCCACCAGACCTGGACCCTGGATACTGGCTGTGCCCCACTAAGCTCACTCTGCTTCAGTCCTGGGCTTTGGCTCCTGCTCTGGTCTCACCACCGTGTCCACCTTAGGCAGACTGCCAGTGTGGAGGTGGGAGCTGGAACTAAGGGTGAGGTTTGTTTGTCCATCAGCACAACTGGTACCCCAAGGGGCAGGGCTCATGCCGCGCTCTTAACAGTCATCACCAAAAGCAGATCAGTCTCTTTGTCCCTGTCCTTCTCTACATAAGCTATGCAACAAACAGTCTTAGAGCTTTAAACAGAGTTTGTAGACCTCACCATAGCAAGTTATAAAACATCTGTGACCTTGAGAAGTTGCTGCCCATACAATAACCACAGACATATATAATTTGGGCATATCAAAAACATTTACATTGTAGCCAACACACAAGGTCAATGACAGAAATATTTATAAATGCACATATATTCACAATGACATCTCTGGTTATATGAACAAAACATACAACCCATACATAAAAACGCAACAAGAAAATAAAAGCCTTTGCTCTATATTTACATCTTTACTCTTGAGCCACTCACCACACTGTCTCTTTATTTTTATCTGAGCACTCACTTTTAATTTGTGGTGTCCATCACTTTACTCCTGTTCTCAAACCCCAGCAACATCCAGCGCCATTCGTCTTGAGCCAGCCGACTCGTCCATATGTTCCTGAAAAGTCAAATGTGGATTGAGGAAAGAAACTGACAAAAGACTGAAGACAGAGTCAGGAGATCGTTCCAATGAATACTGAATCTGCCTCAAGTTTATTTTTCATAGCCCTTTTATATCCCAAGCCAAAGGGGTAGGCAAAAGACTGTTTTTTAATCATTATATAAAGAACAAACAAGACTGATTACTTTCTTAATATTCAAAACATCTAACAGCAATGCCCTAGGTCAAACATCTTGCTATTTGGAGCAAAACATCCATTAGCAACACCTTAGACAATACATCCTGTTATTTGGGCAACATATAGAACAACTTTACCTGCAGCCAAACATCCTGTTGTTTGACCTTGAAGGAGCAAAAATATGCTCAAACTCTGACCTTTTGTCAAGATGGAGCAGAGCCACTTCATGGGCCTCCATTTACCCTGCCTTTGGGGACACATGATTCTGGGAGGGTGACTTTTTGAGTTTCAGACACTGTGGGGGACTCAGTATGCCCACTCCAGCATTCAAGAACCCTGGACTGGTGAATGGAAAGATATTCCCAGGCCCCTAAAGGCTCTGGGTTTAGGGACCTAAGGTTGTAAGCCTGCCCAGATATAGCTTCATTTCAGATTCACCCCTTCAAGGAACAGTCACTCACCATGGCCTTGCCTGGTACTCTTCCCATTATCCTAGACACTGGTTGTCTGGGTGCCCTCTATCCCTGCATCAGTGGACACAATAGTAGCCAGAACATGCTGCCTTCATTAGACTTCATTCTGAGCTGCAGCCTGGGACTTCCTGCCCTGTCAATGCCACCCCTGCTTCCAGAGCTTTGACAAAGAGAAGGCTATACCTTGAAGAAATAACCCTACAGCAGGGCTCCCACACCCACAGATTCACTAGGGTCAGCTTGCTCACCCTGGAGTGTATGGGAGGTTCATGTGTGTGCTTGGGAGGTCTGAGTATCCTACCCAGGTCTTTCTGTCTCTCCAAGATGCCTCACAACACTGGGGACAACAATGGAGAAGAGGATCCTGGGCTCCAGCTCTACTCCTACCCCTAGCACCTCCCAGCCCAGGAAACATCTGTGGACCAAGAGGCCATCTCCTGCTGCCTAGTCAAAAAAAAAAAAAAAAAAAAAACCTGTTTGGACAAGGGTCCAGCCCTCCACATCACCCTGACATGGGGCTCTGAGCCCTTTCTGAAGCTACCCACTACTTCTCTGTGACTGGTAGATTTTTGTTGTTGTTGTTGTTTTATATGAAACACCTGATGGTCTAATAAAGAGCTGAATGGCCAATACCAAGACAGAAGCAAGATTAGGCAGGGCTTTCAGGCACAAGGTATAAAAGGAGAAAGGAGAACAAGTCAGCCACCCAGCTACACAACAAGCTATGGGGAATGAAGCAATGAAAGGTATATATAAATAGATAAAGAGAAAAGCCCAGAGGCAAAAGGTTGTCGGGATAACGTAAGATTTTTAAAAAATGACTAGACAAACACAAGTCAAGCTAAACCTGGGCATTTAGAACTAAGAATAATCTTCCTCTGGGTGTGATTTATTTAGAAGTTGGGTAGAAACCCCCCCCCAAAAAAAGCCGAAGAAGTAAAATATCCCACAACAGGGGATCCTTGGAGCACTGGTCACTGGCCCTCAAAACTCGAAGTGTGACTTATGAGTGAGGTGGCCGAGAGGCAGAAGGCCTGTGAGCAGCCTTGGAATCCTAGACATTAGGGAGTTTTCACAGGCACTGCTCAGTGAAGACCCACTGTTCAGAAGAGGTAGTGCCTGTCACTACAGCACTTGGAGACTGAGGAAGGAGGACTACAATTCCTAGAACAGTCAGGGCTATGTAGTGATATACAACCCACAAAAAAATGGTAGGGAGAGCCAAGCAGTGGAGGCACATGCTTTTAATCCTAGCACTTGAGAGACAGAGACAGGTAGACCGTTGTAAGTTCAAGGCGAGTCTGGTCTAAAAGAACTAGTTACAGAACAACCAGGGCTGTTAAACAGAGAAACCTGTCTTGAACCCCCTCGAAAAAAAAAAATGGTGGAGAGAGGGTTCCTATGGAGAAGAAACTGTGCAAGCATAGAAATCTGAGTTCAAGTCCCCAGCACCTGGGTTTAAAAGCTGAGCATGACAGGGCACATCTGTAAACCCCAGCTGGCAAGTGGAGCTTGCCTTGGGGCTCCCTGTTCAGTGTGTATAGCCCATCAATGAGCTCCAGATTCAGAGAGGGATTCTGTCTCAAAAATAGGGTAGAGAGTGATAGAGGAAGACATAACATAGACCTCTCCTCCACATGCACACACAGAAAGCTTTCTGGAAAGAGGTGTGGAGAAGACCAAAAAAAAAAAAAAAGAAAAAAAGAAACAGAGGTTCAGAAAAGCAAGTATACATACACATCTGTGGGGATATAGCTCAGGGCCACATCACATGCTAAACACCCTAGGTTACATAGTCAGCAATGTAAAAAAAAATCTGCCTTCAAGGACCCTTCATCACTCTGTCCTTGTGTGGCAGGGAAAGCCTCAGAGTGTGTACTGGATTCTGGGAACAGTAGAATCCAGAACTGGTAGCCAAAATTTGGAAACATAATTCCAATTTGAGACTAAACTAACATGGCTATTTCCTGCTTCGCAAGCCCTAATCTAGCAGGATGTGTGTCAACAGGTCCTCAGGGTTAGTCCCTTCATGGGGAAAAGAAACCAAGGCCTGGAATGAGCAGCCCACGGTATGTGAGAGAAACAGACTTCATGGGGACAGCCAGGGCCTGGAGGTTTGGTAATTATGTGTCAAAATTGTGAGCCATTTACACTCAAGGCTTCCCTGTCTGGAGTTGAGGCCAGAACCACATACACAGGAAGATGTTTGGACCTCAATGCTTGTGACTGGGGTGGGAGTTGAGGAGGAGCGGATGGAGAGGAGAGGTGCCCATCAACAGTGTCTCTATGGGAATAGCTTTGTGACATTGGAAGGGAAGGTGCAGGGATGCCTATGAGTATCACCATGCCAACTCAGGTATAGGATGGTCCCAGGTTCCAGCCCTAATCAAGGAAGGACATTCAGGCACATCTACCGCATAGATGAAAACATTAATGCCTTCATGTTGAGTGAGCTAAGCCCATCACAGAGACTGTGGGATTTCTCATGTATGAGATACTGGAGACACCAAGGTCATTGGTGAAGACAAACAGTAGGACAGTTGTAGCAAGTCTTTTTACATACACCAGCTCCCAAACAAGGACACTGAGACTTGTTATTATGAAAGCTTAGCCTTATCTTAGGCTTATCCCACTAGCTCTTATAACTTAACCCATTTAATCTACACTCTGTCATGTGCTGCAGCCCGTGCAGCCTGGATGCCAAGACTGGCAGGGGGTGCCGGGATTGAGACATGGAGGCTTTTTTTCAGGTGGAAGAACAGCAACCTTTATTTTGCCCAGCAACATTTTATACCTCTACTCTGACCCACGGGCCAGAAAGAACACAAACATCCTTGTCAGTTACAGACCACAAGGAAGTTCTGCTGTCAGTCAGGGGGGGTGAGGGCAGCTAGATCACAACTGCCCCCATTTTATTTTATAATACCTGGGGAATAGCTTTCTAATAGTCCCTGTCTTAGGTGGCATCTTGCCCCTAAAGTATTGCCCATCCGTGGCTACCCAGACACATAGCTTTAAACCAAGTATCCCCAGGACCGACAGTACCAATGAGCCAGAACAGTGCTGCAGTCATCTAGCATGCACTAACTGGGTGATAAAATTAACAGCCCCCTCTCCTATGATGTTTGAGTTTGAGTTTCATAACAGTAGCAGAAGCATGCAATACAGTGCCAGGAGTAATGCACATAACATGATTAACTGTTGAAAAGTCTAAAGATAGTCCACTTGCTCCTGAACCAGAGCCACTTGTCATTTTGAATGTCCAAGGCATTGTTGACTCTTTCAGTCAGCTGGTTCACAGTCTAAAGAGCAATTATGGCAGCAGTATCTGCAGTGGCAGAGATAGCAATATTCCAAGGTATATTGCTTCTGCCAATCTTCTATGGTCCAGCACTTGTTGCCATATTTGCTGATACTCCTGACACTGCTGTAGCATCCCCCAGGCGGGCACTGACTGGGTCATGGCAACATGCCTTTCACCACAGCCACCTATCAAAGCTTTGCTCCAGCTGCCTTCTGGCCCCAGACGTGCTCTCTCTGGATCCAAACTGCTGCATTGAGCAGAGCAAAACTCAGGGAAGCAGGCTCACTGCACCTGCTCCAGAACCATTTAAGGGGCCCCACTTTAACAATCTTTTAGGGAATTTGGGCATCTGTGGGGATGAAAAAAAAAAACACATACTCCTTTTAATCTGACTTGGCTTGTTCCTAGTCTGGAACATTTAAACCCCCTTCCATAATAAACCAGGGGCTAACTTGAGCTATTGTTTGTACAAAATCTTTGGCTGTCTTCATTGTTACTTCCATGCCTTGTTGCTTTAAGAGTTTCAGTTGCTTTTTGAGGCCTTCAGTTCACCCTCCCGCCTCTTCTTTATACTTGCTAGTCTTTTGGAGGATGTCCCTCAGAGTATCCCTGGGGATGAAAAAAAAAAAAAAAAACCTTACCTTCTCCAATACACTCCTTGATTTAGCTGGTGGATGGAGCAATCCCGTTCACGAATCCCCACATTCAAGATCTCCGTGGAGCCTCCACTTTGCTGCAGCCAGTGCAGCCTGGATGCCGAGACTGGCGGGGGTGCCAGGATTGAAACAAGGAGGCTTCTTTTCAGGGGGAAGAACAGCAACCTTTATTTTGCCCCAGCTAAAGCCTTTTATACCTCTACTGCTTCTGTGGAAAATCACCAGCCAGAAAGAACACAAACATCCTTGTCAATTACAGACCACAAGGAAGCTCTGCTGTCAGTCAGGGGGAATGACGGCAGCTAGATCACAACAGTCATGTTTCTAGTTGCCACATCTTTCTAAACTGCTTATGCTGTTTTATCCACCTATGGCTAGCAACCTCATCTTTCCTCTTCCCTCTCTGTCCCCAGAAGTCTCACCTAACCTCTTCCAGGCTAGCTATTGGCCATTCAGCTCTATATTAAATGAGCCACAGTGACACATTTTCACATAGTATAAATAAATATTCTGCAACAGACTGTGGGTAATAGCTGACGAGGAGGAGTTGGGGGTGTGTGTACAAGTTGGGAGAACTCTGAAGAGAGATCATGGTGATGGTTGGACATATATGTCCATACGTATATTAGACTGGACTAGAACTCAGCTTGCATTCCAAGATAGCCTTGAGCTTTTAAATTAATGTTACATTGTTTTGTGTGTGGAGTGTGTGCGAACAAATATGAGTGTGGAGGTCAGAGGACTTGAGGGAGTCAGTTGGTTCTGATTCCACTACGTGGATCCTGAACATTGAACTTAAGTACTAGCTTCTTTGGCAAACACCTTTACTTGACAAACCACATTTCTGGCCCACTATGAACAGAGAGAGAGAGAGAGAGAGAGAGAGAGAGAGAGAGAGAGGAAGGGGGAGGGGGAGAGAGCCTGAATGTGGACATCAAGTTTCCTTAGTATCCATGGAAAGCAGAAGAGAGAGTTGGATCCCCTGGAAATGTCATTAAATGTATATAAGACTCCATGTAGGTTCTGGAAACCTGGCTCCTCTGCAAGAGCAGCCATTGCTCTTAACCACTGAGCTTTCTCTCTATCCCCTCAATATGAATAATTTTAAAAATAATTTATTTACATTTAATTTATGTGTTTTTGTATTTTGCCTGCGTGTATGACTGTGTGTGGGTCTTGTGATTATTGACAGTTGTTAGCTGCCATGTGCATGCTGATTGCTGAAGCTGGGTCCTCTGGAGGAGCAGTCAGTGCTCTTCATCACGGATCCATCTCTCCAGCCCAATATGAATGTTTTTCTTCCCTCTCTGTTGCATTGGCTGAACTGTAACTCATGATATTGACCAGGTTGGCCTAGAACTCAGAAATCTGCCTGAATCTGTCTCCTGAGTACTAGGATTAAAGGCTTGCACCACCACCACCCAGGTGAATATGAATGTTTTGATGACACTGAAGGGTTCCTTTGACAAGTAGGTGATAGTTAAATGTGTATTTATCACAACTGAATTGGGGTGGGGGCAGGTCTTGCTGTGTAGCACAGCCTAACATCAACTTCCTGCTCCTGCTATCATCACATCTTGAGTGCATCTTCACCTTCTAACTCATTCTCAGGGACCACATGAGTGTGTGGTAATGCAAACATTGCATGATACAGAGTTGACACTCATGAGGTCATGTGAGACCCCCCATGTCTTCTGCAGGGTTGAACACCCACCCTATTGTCCCAAACTCCATGGGTGAGGACAGGAGCATGCCAGGTCTTACAGCATGAGTCTGAGGGCCCCATAGAACCTCCACCCTGCATGTTAAATGTGGACCAGGGAGACACTCCTGTTTACCAGGGGTAGTCTGCTGTCACTGTTTCATGAATTCCCACCACAGTAGAGAGTGATGAGTCATGATAGTCCTTATAGCATGGAGAGAACCATAAGGCTCTGGCAGGATGTGGCTGTGCTGTGAGGTTTTGGTGTCAGCAGCTGTGGGTCACTAAAAGTTCCCTGCCTTGAATTCCATGAAGACTTCCCCAACCACTTCAGGGCACCTTCTCTGCTCAGCATGATATCCAGGCAGTAGACAAAGCAACACTCATCCTTGGCCATTAGCTGCTTCTGTGGTGTATCAGGGATAGCCATGGCCATAGCAGTCCAGAGTGAGGACACATGGAAGGAGCCCTGGGAAGCAGCTCCTGAGTGGATAATGAGGAGTGTCACCTGGGGGCAGGGGCAGGGTGGGAAGGTTGGTTGTCTTGGAGACACGCCAGGTGGCACAGTGAAAGCAAGGACCATGAAGCAGGGAGGGTGTTCTGGTGGGGTCAGGGCTGGACAGCCTGAGAGGCAGACGGTTGTTGAATTGGTGGGTTTTGCTACGTTGGTTTTTTGAGACAGGGTCTCATTGTACAGCTCTGGCTGGCCTGGAACTGGCTTATATAGACCAGGCAGGCCTCCAACTCACAGACATCTATATGCCTCTGCCTTCTGAGTGCTGAGGTATGTACCATCACTGGACATGCTAACCATACAATTTTTTTTTAAAACAAATTTGTTACAATTTAAGTCGTTTTGTATGTTGGTCCGTGAACCACAGTGCATATGACTTGGTTCTCTCCTTCCATTATGTGAGTGGGGCCTGGGGACTCAAACTCAGGTTGTCAGTGCCTTTAATCATTGTGTCATCTACACTCTCAAGGTGGTTTGTATATACAAAACCATAATGTGAAAAGAAGACGCCTCTATTGGATGTGAAAAGATAATTAGAGAAGAATATTCTAGAAAGCAGTCCCAGGTCAGGGAAGCTGCTGTCACTTTGGGCAGTTTCTGCCCCTCTGTGTAAGTGTTGTGGAATAATCTTTTTGTACACTATGTAATGTGTCTTTTCCAAGGCACCTTCTTATTGACTGCATAAAAAGCTAAACAACCACTAGATAGGCAGAAGGTATAGGTGGGACAGTCAGACACAGAGGACTTTGTTCCAATCACTTTTTTTCCTCAAGTATCTTGTCAGGACATATAAAAAATATCATTTGGTTATCTTCTAAATTTCAGACTAGTCTAGAAATGAAACACTGTGACTGTAAATCTGCCCTTAGTTCTGCCTTTACTCATTCAGTCATATGCATCAGTCTTCTTATGCTTGTTTGTTTGAGTTTTGGACTTTTACTTGGACTCTTTCCTTGCTTTCATGAATTCTTCATGCTGTCTTGTATTTCTATCTTTCATTTCCATGAAATACATTTGCTTCTTTAATTTTCATCTTTACTAACAAAGAAAATACAAGAAAAAATCTGTAAATTATTCAAGAAATTTGTTTCATAGTTGAAATTAATTTTATTCAAAGATCTTTTTTCTTCTTCCCATATGCAAGTGGAGTCTTAAATAGTTTGTATAGGCATATCATAGTTATGAACCTTAAAAATATAACCCTTGCAGGAGTAAGCAAAAAATAAGACAATATTGAAATTAAGAGCATTTCTTCAGTATTCTTTCTAGAGAATATTGTAATGCTAAATAAAAAATGACAGTATTCATAGCATAAAATATCTTGGAGTAACTCTAACCAAATTAATGGTAGACTTGTATGACAAGAACTTTAAATCTTTGATGAAAGAAATTTAAGAAGTCACCAGAAAGTGGAAAGATTGCTCATGCTCCTGGGTAGGCAGATTTAACATAGTATAAATAAATCAAAAACAATCTACAGATTCAATGAAATGCCCATCAAAATTCCAGCAAAATTCTTCACAGACCTTGAAGGAACGGTACTCAACTTCATATGGAAAAACAAAACACCCAGGATAGCCAAAACAGTTCTGTACAATAAAAGAACTTCTGGAGGCATCACAATCCCTGACTCTACAGCAGACCTTTCACACCCACATATCCACTGGACTCTGTTTGCTCACTATGGAGCCCATGGAAGGGCTCCTGTGTGTCCTTGGGATATCTGGTTATCTGGCCCAGGTCCCTCTTTCTCCAAAATTTCTTACAAATAACTGGGTCAAGGATGGAGAAGAGTATCCTGGGTTTTAGCCCTATGAACCTACCCTATCCCCATCTCACCCCTCACCCCGTCTGGCTCAGGACACATCTGTATACCAAGTGGCCACTTTCTACAATGAGTATCCAGTCCTTCTCCACATCTCTCTTACATGTGTGTTCTTAGCCATTTCTTAAGCTACTCCTTTTTTCCTATCTGTGGCTGGAAGGATAAAAAGTCCACCCAATGTGACCTGGCTATGTCAGAGCAGGTCAACAAGGGCCAGCAAGATGACGCTACAGCTAAAGGTGCTTGCCACCAAGCCTTACTGCTCATGAGTTCAATCTGCAAGACACATGGTAGAAAGAGAATGAATTCCCACAAGTTTTCCTATGTCCTCCATGTGTGGCACCTTGGCATTTGTGTATACACATGGGCACACAGACACACACACACACAGACACACACACACACACACACCAGCTATAATGGTCATGCAAGCCTTTCATACCTGTACTTTAAGAAGCAGAAGTTGGGGCATCTCTGTGAGTTCAAGGATAGCCTGATTTACCTAAGGAGTCCCAAGACAGCCAGGGCTACATATTGAGAGCCTGTTTCACATATAAATACATAAATGTATGAACCTAAAAATCTAAGGACATATCAATAATTATTGCTTTCCAGACTACTCCAAGTCCTCTTAGGCCCACCCTTTTATTATCCCATCTCCTTGCATGGTTTGGACTAAAATAGGTCCAGAAATAAGACATCCATGTGAATCTGGGGATCAGATGGAGATAGCTAAAGGGACTGTGCCCCTTTCATAGATTTGATACTGAATGCCTGCTGTAAGGCAGGGTATGCGGACCCTTGGAGTCACTTGTTACCTGTCCTCAATGCTTCAGGTGTGATTTTAGAGGAAGGTGGCCAGGCTTCTTCAGAGGACCCCCACACTACCTGGGTTTCCTTGGTATCCAAGACACTATGGGAGTTGTTACAGGCAATGCTCAGTGGGTATCAACTGTTTGGAAAAGGGAGTAGGCATGCCTGTCATTCCATGACTTGGAGGCTGAGGCAGGAAGATTGCAATTTCTAGGGTAGCCTGGACTATGTGATAAGAAACAGTTCACAAAATTGGTGGGGAGAGGGCTGCTTTGGGGGTACTCCTGTGCAAGTATGATGACCTGAGTTCAAATCGCCAGCATCCATATATAAAACCTGGGTACAGCAGAGCACACTTGTAAACCCCAGCTGACAAGCAAAGAAAGAGGGTCCTGTGGGTTCACTAGTCAGTGCACATAACCCATCAGTGAACTCCAGGTTCAGAGAGGGATCCTGTCTCAAAAATAAGGTGTAGAGTGCTATGGGAGACATTACATAGACCTCTCCTCCACATGCACACACACAAAGTCTTCTGAAAAGAGTGGGGAGAAGAGGAAAAGAAAAACAGAAGAAACTGAGGTTCAAAAGGGAAGTACACATGTCTGAGGTTATGTAGTTCAGTGCCATATGCATGCTGAATACCTTAGGTTTAAGTCCAGAAATGTCAAAAATGAGTCTTGCTGGAAGGACCATACCACCATCCTGTTCTTGGGGACAGGGTTAGCCTCAGAGTGTGTACTGGAGTCTGGGAACAGCAGAATCCAGCACAAGGTGGTCAAAGTTGGGGAATATGAATCCTATTTGGGTGGAAGTGGAAAAGACCCACACTATTGTTCATTGCCTGATAAACCCTAATCTAGCAGGATGTGAGTGAACAGCTCAGTCTGGCCTCCAACTCACCATGAAACTAAGGCTAACCTTCAAGCGCTGATATTTCTTTCTGCCTGGATGTCAAGGCATGTTTATATGGTGCTGAAATGGATCTTGGAGCTTTGTCTACCCTAGGAAAGTCCTCCACCAACTGAGCCCCTATCCTGGTCTGCCTGCCTTCTTTGAACCAGAGTTTCTGTAATCCAGGTTGTTCTGGAACTCCTAGTTATCCTATGTTGTTAACCCCAACACTGGAATGACAGGCTTGTGTCTCATACAACTTTCTTTCCAATCAATTAACACCTCTCCAGTATCCCCAGGGTCTGGTATTGGGCTACTATCATGAGAATGTGGTCACGAGGGATGTGAATGACACAATCATCTGGGGTGTCATGCAAAGGCGCATTCCCAAAGTCACACAGTCATTGGGCACCCTGGACAGGACTGATATGCTCAGTGCCATTTTTGGCTGTCATTACTTGGATGGGATGCTACTGGCATGAATGAAGCAGGGCCCTCAGAATTGCTCTGGGTCCCCCAATAACAGGAAAACCATCCACTATAACAAAAAAGGACTTGTCTTAAATATCTGAGGACTGGAGTGATCCACAAATCCACATGTCATGATATGTTTTTGAGATGGGGAGGCGGGGAAGCATGGAAGATATCAGAGCCATACACAGTGGAAGGGTCCAGGAATACGAGGAACAATGTGATAGGACCAATGTGAGGAAAATGTGAGGCACAGGCCAGCTGGGCTAGTTTGGTAACCGAGCATCCAGTGTGGACATGAGAAGCCAAAGAAAGAGGATCAGATCCTGAGACTCCAGAAAAGTGGGAAGGAGCTAGAGTGCCACTTGTATCAGATAGGGACATTGTGGGGATTAATGGAGCATCTGGGAGGAGCAAGGTCCCATGCAGTGGTATCTGCAGGTGCCAATGTTGCTTACAGTGTCAGAGGTCAGACCTATGACAAGCAGGTAGGCTCGAGCTGCAGATGGGAGGTATGGCACAGGCCCTGTGATCCCCCGGTTCTGGAATATTTCCTGTCTCATGAGCTGCAAAATAAAGTCAAAGAACACTAGGAGGCAGTCAGGTTCCATGCACAGAACAGATATCTCTGTGGACCTTTCTAGAAGTTAAACAGTCCACCTCTCACTGGGCCCCAGGAGCAGAGTCACCTGGAAGGCATCAATGTCCTGCCTGTTGATTTTTAAATTGGTGAGACAACTGAGTATTATGGCAGTCTCAGGGCCCCATAGAGAGCAGAAAATCATCCAACATCTCAAGAAAGAAGCAAACTCAACCAACCAACCAAAGAAACAAAGCACACAGTGTCTTTCTATGGAGTGCAGACTGGTCTTAGGCTTCTACCCCTCCTACCTCAGAGTAATTGAGGCTCCTAATCTGCTTTGAAAGGCAGTTGATTTATAAACTAGGAAGAATGATCAGATTAAGGACTTGTGGTTGGAGCCATCCAAGGACACAGTGATGGTGGCATTATAAGTGACATAGTGCCCAACTCTAAGTTTGTTTCATCTGCCAAACAGTGAAGCCTGAGTCAGCTCTATTGTCTGGAGACATCACACCATGGGACACTCTGTCTCACACACATTGCTTTTTAGGTCTGGGCCTCAGGGTTGGAATGAAGCAGCCACTCAAAAAACACTGGCTTCTGGATTTACAAAGTCAAGAATACCCCATGGGAAATGCCTGGGATCATAAGCGTTTTAGATTTTGGATCTTTCTGGAGATTTGAACAATTAGGAGTACAAAAAAGGAGCTGGACATAGTAATGTATACCTGTGATCTCAGCACTTAGGAAACTGAACCAAGGAAATGTAAGACTGACTGCATTGCACATTGCAGGCCAGCCTGTGTCTCAGAAACTAGTCATGTTGAACTGTGCCACTATTCTCATGGCTTCTGAGGCCAGACTTGAGGGCTTGGAAGCCAAACTACTCTGTGCAGCTATAAGTAGGCCTGAGGAGGCTGTTCCCTGGGTCACCTGAAGCATGTGAAAGGAGGGAGAAGAAATCAGCTGACCAGTGAGACACTCACCTCCAGAGCTGTAGCGAATGGTAAAGCTGAGATTCACAGAGGGGATGTCTCAAGCTTGAACTTTGAGTCAGCTATGCAAAGTCTAATCTCTCAGTTCATTTCTGAACACATCCAAGTGCTAAAGGTGGGTTGAGATGACCATTGTGGAGAGCAGGTGCTGTCCCCTATCAACTGGATCTCAGGGCATTTGCAAGACCATGGTGCCTCTTCTGGTATGGGAAATCAGTGAGATGAGGGACAGGCACATGCTGAAGTGTTTTCTGTGCACATTTTGGTAGGTAGATAACTATATCTCCTGGGCTGTGTATCTGCTCATGGAAGTGTGATGTCTCACAATTAGTAGTTGGAAAGGCCAAACTCTCTGAAGTTTCAAAGATACAGCTGACTCCAGGCCTCTTTCTAATCACTGGTATCTTCAGGCAATTCTTCATACTTTTCCATCTAGAACACTGCTCTCATTTCTGGATTTATGTATGCAAGCGTACATGAAGAAAATGAGAGAATTTCCATTCTCTTCCCCTCTTTATCTATATCACCTCACTTCTGATTTCTTTACAACCCCCCCCCAAACTGCCCTATATGTTCTTAAAGAGTTTTTATAACAGTTTAGGCATATGCCTTGCTCCTGAATTCTAGTATCCTCAACTTGTTGGTCTCTATAAGACTCTATTTAGAAATAAAGTTGATAATCTTATTTATTTAATTAGAGTTTCACCATCTGAAATAACACAGATCACTCAACAGAGTCATCAGTCCTAGGTTGCAAGGAAAATGCTTTGGTGTTTAGTAGAGAAAGTCTGGAGACTGGCTTGGGAAAAAAGGGAGGAACCCAACCCTGGGCACTCTTTGGAAAGTGAGCTTTCAACCTCTCACATAAAATGTTTCTAATGAAACAGAGGGTTAGATTTCTGGCTTTAGAAGGACAGTGTGCCTAAAGGCTTCCCCTGTGACCCCAGAGAGGCTCTTGAAAATGACACCTTAATTTCAGGTCACTTTTGGGTGAAGCAGTTATCAGGGGTGTAATGTCTTTATCATATGAGGTCAGCAATCCCCTATCTAAACATTCTATTATATCCTGGTGATCCCTGGCATTCTCTGTGATGTCACCAGTGTTAAGATAACACCAAC
Source organism: Alexandromys fortis (assembly GCF_014885135.2). Classification (NCBI taxonomy): domain Eukaryota; kingdom Metazoa; phylum Chordata; class Mammalia; order Rodentia; family Cricetidae; genus Alexandromys; species Alexandromys fortis. The sequence continues at coordinate 119,989 of NW_026068464.1, read as the reverse complement.
TGCCTTTGGGGCATTCATTCAGTGCCTATGTGGTTCACCCACAGACGTGTTGACAAGAACAGGATGCTTGGGAGACAGAATGGAGAGCATAGGGACAGCAGAGAGAGGCATAAGAAAGATGACCTTCAGTCTCCGAGTCCTGCATCAAGAAATAAATGGTCCTTGGGAAAGCACCGTGAGTAGTGGGCAGGGGATAGAGGGGCGCCTGAAAGAGGAAGGCTTCAGTTGATTCTTTCAGGAGTGGGGCTCAAGAGGTGGGAGTTTCTGGGAAGCAATGGTCCTCTTCTACCTTTCTGAGTTACTAAAGAGCAGACATAGAGTCGAGGATTTCTGATGGTTAGTTTGGCAGAGAGCCCGGGATGGTCAAGGCTTCAGCTGCTGTGCTGAGGGCCCTCTGCTTTTACTCTGCGTAGGAAGGAAGTACAAAGGAACTAAAGAGGCTTCAGTCCCAGCCCTGCACTTCACCCACACTGGATTTCTTTTGGTTGTGTGTCACTAAAAGCAGGGAGAGTAAAGTCCCCTGGACAAAGCTGGAGGGTCTCACATTTTACGTCACAACCTTTTGCAGGGCAGGAGCCACCAATTATTGGTGCATGTCAGTGACCCCTAAGGTTTCTGAATTCCTTTTCTCTCACTAGCCAATCAACTCTCCTCTAACTAGAGTGCAAAATGGGCCATCACTCTTTTGAGAAGTATTTGTTCTTGGTGTCTGAGGGCTCACCTGGGGATGGCCAGCCCTTAGGTATATTCAGCCTTACCTATAAATAGTTGATCATGCCTTTGCTAACATTGTGAGGGCTGTAAAGTATTTTTCTGAAGTTTTTGACATATTTTTCATCATTACTTATGTGATGTATCTTTGTTCTGACAGGACACCCACAATCTCCAGCCACCTCTTACATTGTTTCAGTCCCGTGGATCTTTCCCGGTGTGTAAATTAACTCATAGAATTGATCTTCCTTCCCAACATCCGGAGCTAATTTCTTAGCATCCTTTATTTCTCATCTTATTGATTAGTTGTCTTAAGGATCTGAAGAGCCATTCCTGGGAAGTGTCTGAAAAGTAAGTCTTGACCTCCGCACAGGGTAAACTAGTGAATTAGAATGAAGTAGATTCTAGTGAATCAGGGAGACCTCTAAATTGAAAGGGAGAGGTGCTGAATGGCTTCAGCTGTGACTCAGGGTAGGTTCCTGGAAAGGGCAGCTTGGTTTTGGTGAACTGGGAAAGAGCTATATATCAGATAGGTGATGATCCTAAGAGTCTCTTCTCTGGACATTCTACTATATCCTGGAGAGCCCTTGACATCTTCTATGAATTAACCAGTGTCATGGCAACGCCATCTGCCCTTGAGGCATTCATTGTTTATATAGTTCACCAAGAGACATGTTGGCAAGACTAAGCATACCGATTGGCAGAAAGATTTTTGGTTTTCTAAGAAGAAGGTGAGACTCAAATTGGACCTTCTAGAAATGGGGTTTGGTAACTGGGACCATCTGAAGCAATGGGCCTATGCTGCTTCTTTGAATTCTAAAGAGCAGACCAAAATTGGACGATTTCTGATGGTTAGTTTGGCAGAGAGTTAGGAATGGTCAAGGCTGCAGCTGCTGTACTGAGACCTCCTTAATATAATTCTGAGTGGAAAGAATGCCACCAGGAAACAGTGTCACTAATGAGTTGTCAAGGTCAGGTTTTCTGCACCTCATCCTCAGTGGATTTCTGTAGGTTCCATGAATATTTGATGTGTGTATCAGGGAGGGAAACTCCCCGTCCCTGCACTCAGGTCTGAGACATTCAGTTGCTGTTAGTCTTAGACACAAGTTAGCTGGTCTGAGGGGTGTAAAGCATCAGGGACTCCAGAACCTTCCTACTTCTCATCTGAGATGAGCTGACATTTTCAAACCAGCATGACTGGGCTAGCTTATATCTGCCAGGGCCAGTGGGGCTGTAATAAGGACTGATGTGTTGTGGGATACTTTACTATTTTGACTTTCTTGGGGTCTTGTCACCAGGCTTCCAAATAAATCACACACAAAGGCTTATTCTTTGTTATGAATGCCTGGCCTTAGCTTAACTTGTTTCTTATTATCTTTTCTTGACTTAAATTATCCCAACTGCCTTTTGCCTCTGGGCTTTTATCTTTCTTTTCTGTAAATCTTACTTTTGAGCTGGGAGGTGGTAGTGTATGCCTTGAGTTCTAGCACTGGAGGCAGGCGGATCACTGTGAGTTCAAGGCCAGCCCGGTCTACAAGCACTTGTTTAGGACAGGCTCCAAAAAAACTATGGAGAAACCCTGTCTCAAACAGTACTTGCTGAACATAGTGGACAATGAGGACTACTGAGAACTCAAGAACAATGGCAATGGGTTTTTTATCCTACTGCACGTACTGGCTTTGTGGGAGCCTAGGCAGTTTGGATGCTCACCTTACTAGACCTAGATGGAGGTGGGTAGTCCTTGTATTTCCCACAGGTCAGGGAACCCTGATTGCTCTTTGGGCTGATGAGGGAGGGGAACATGATC
>NW_026068464.1:112491-113786 GCF_014885135.2 Alexandromys fortis | reverse complement strand
AGGCGGTGGCGGGGAGGAGGCAGAAATCTTTAATAAATAAATAAATTTAAAAAATAAAAATATATAAATAAAATTAAAAAAAATCTTACTTTCACTCTTGTTCCGTGGCTGCTGGGTGAGTTGGTGGCTGGCCCCTTGAGTCCACCCCTCTTGTTCCTGGATTCCTTTTTCTTCTCTCAGATTTCTCCTTCTATTTATACTCTCTGCCTGCTAGCCCCACCTATCTATCCCTGCTCCTGCCTCACTATTGGTACTTCATCTCTTTATTAGAAACATCAGATATTTTAGACAGGCACAGCAATATAGCTTCACAAAATTAAACAAATGCATCGTAACCAAAAGTCTCACACACACACCTGAAAACAATATTCCCCAACATTGATGCACATATCTAGCCACAGTGATTGTGAAAGGAAACCTGGCTTATGGGTCCCAACTTGAGGGTAGTTGTTCTGCTCTTTGGGGTCTTTAGTGGGTTCCATGCATTTCCTCTTCCTCAGGCCTCTTCTTGGGACTCAAGATGATCTCTCACGGCCCTGTACCATCTAACTGGACAAATTCACTGATGTTTATCTACCTACAGGGAGTACTGGAAAAGCATCAACCTCAACCTCCCTCACTGAGCAGGAGCAGCAGATGAACAAGGTCAATAAACTGATGCTTCAAATGATGACCAATGAGAGGAATGAACTTTATAGAATCCTGACCAGTTATACCAACAATGATTTGACCAGTGGGTAGTCATTATGTCCAGTTCTCTGGTGACTATCTTGACCCTCCTATGTCAGCCCCAGAATCCCTCATGTCACTTGAGGCTGTACATCCAAGGTACCCTCCTGCACAAACTAATATCCTGAGTGCATCTGAGATGCAGAACTGAAGCCTAGGCAGGAGTGAGATGGGGACGCAGGCTGTTCTGCTTCCTCTAAATGAAATGAGCCTATGGCCTGAGCCACATTCTATGGATAGGGACAGTAGTGTGTGAGCTCACAACATGCATGTCAAAGAGGGCTTGAGAGGTGTTGGCTTGTGGGAGAGGCTGAGTGATGAGTTTATGGTGAGTCTCTGTATTTGACTAGGTGATTTCTTGCTGGTTGCTCTAGGAGCAGAACCTGGTTCTACTTGGTCCATTGCAGTATTTGACTGGAGAGCCTGGGCTCATCCTGGCACCTCTCTGATCTTGTTACTTGTACTCTGAGACAGTGCCACCTACCTGGATTTCTTTGACATTCTAATTGTGTATGGGTTTATGTGTTTGAAGGGCTAATAGGCATTGCAAATATGGCAGTGGCAGG
>NW_026068464.1:109624-111568 GCF_014885135.2 Alexandromys fortis | reverse complement strand
AAGAGGCTCTGTGAGGAGGCCCATGAGAAAATCTATGACCTCTGGGCAAAGCAGCAGCAGGTAAGCTGAGGCGGCAGGAGCAAGCTGCCCACCTATCTAACCATACACATACATATATACACAGTCATGTAACCATGCATTCACTTACCCAGCTGACCACCTACATTCCATCCAATAGTTAATTTCTGTGATCCTTCACAAGTCTTTCTGTGAAGTTAACCTCTTGGAAGACACAACATGATTAGCAAGCAAACCATCCCACTCTGGTAGAAGCCGCAGTCCATCGAGGGAGATGGGTAAATCCCATACAGCACACCTACATGTCAGTACAGTAGAAAGGGTGCTATGCTGGGAGCCACGTAGGGAGTATCACAGAGCTTTGAGTGAGTGAGTGAGGTCAAGGGCCTGTAGATCATTTGCTTGGTAGAAGAGAAAATTTCTGTTCTGGCTAAGCTATCTAGTCAGAGCTCTTTGAATCTCCTGTCTGTTCACAGAGCTTCCTATCCTTTTCTGTTTCATCTTATTGCTAAAATGGTTCATTTGGTAAGAAAGAGAAAGGACTTTGTGTTTTTTCTTAATTTTTCCACAGTTTTACTATTTTGTAATTAATATGTTTTGTAACAAAAGAATTTAGAGCTATTTTGGAAATAAAAAGTAGACCTCTTTTCTTTCACTGAACACAGGTAACCTTCCAGGAAATGTATGGTTTGTCTCATTAGCTTCACAACACAGAACCTGGCAGTCTATCTCTTTGCTGACATTTTGATACTCACTCTATCATGTACGCGGTTATGTCAGTACACATTAATATACACATAATTATATAGAGTGCTACATTTCAGAAAAGCACTGTGGGTGACCTCTCTACCCTCCTACTGACTGATCTGGGGCTATTTTCATATTATGTGCACTGTATTATGGTCAAAAGTTGTTGGGTAATGACCGTGGGTCAATTCCATTCTCTGGTGCTATCAAGGTTTTTCTGTGAAGGAGCATGGGTAAGTTTTCTTTGGAGACTCTAATGGGTCAACGTAGAGCTATCTGGAGGCTTTATATACAGCCCTCTTCCTTTGGGACTTGGTCTTTTGTGGTCAAGCCCACTTGTGTAGAGGGTTTTACTTACCTGTATGATCAGTGTGTCTTGAGATGAAGAACTTTCCTGGAAGGGGAAAGAAATTCAGGGTAGGGCAGAATAGTCTGACTGAGTCTAAGAGCAGCACTGATGACCTGCAACATCCCCCTGGAGCAAAAAGGTGCAGCAACACTCTAGTCTTCTGCTTTGTTTTTTTTTTTTTGGGGGGGGGGGTCAAGAGAGGAGTGTGTGTGTGTGTGTGTGTCTCTCTCTCTGTGTATGCATGTGTGTGTGTGTTTTGTTTTTGTTCATTTGGCAAGGCTCCCAGCCACAGCCAGGAAAAGAAAGTTCAGAGTATTGAGTTAGTTAATCACCAGGAATTTTGTCCCGGCAACAATATGCTTGGTTATTCATCTTCTGGGGATTGTGACCTCTTCCTTTCTTCTGAGATCTCTAGTGTGGTCTAAGTATCTCATCCCTTAGGTTATGTCTACCCACAAATATTCCTATAGTATCCCCAAATTTAGAAGTGGGAGGTCTATTGTGAAGGACAGGGTGTTCTCTGCCACTTTATTTTCCTTCAGGAACATCACATTTAGAGATGAATTTCTATTCTTCAGATTATTTGAATGCAGCGCACTCCTGCTGATTCCAGGCTCTCTGCAGGGCTCGTCAGTTTCCAGTGAGAATATTTTTTCTGGCCATAAACAGTTTAGGAGTTGACAAATTAACTCCATGCAGAATCTGAGCTAGAGGAATAATCACAGCCTTCTCTACAGTGCTGTGTAGGGTCCACTAGAGGTCAGACATAGAGTTTTACAGGTTGCTCACATTTACCTGTTATCAAGGCCATGAATGTCTTTCCTGAACTG
>NW_026068464.1:101240-105911 GCF_014885135.2 Alexandromys fortis | reverse complement strand
GGGTTTTTTTGTAGTTCAGCACAGTGTATTTTCCAGTTCAATTTCTAGCAGTTTTTAAAAGTTGAAAAAATAATCCATTCCAGGGGCTCTCTGACCTTTTTCCCTTGGGAAAGCAGAGAATGAGCTCAGCTAAAAGGTAATGCTGGATTGTCTAGCTGGTGGGGGCTCAAAAGCTGATATGGCAGGGCCCCACCAGGCCTTTGTCCCAGCTGCCTTCCTCCTCTAGTTTTGAGCAGCTCCAGCATGAACTGGAACAGACCACAGCCCAAGAGGAGAGCCTCCTGCCTGATGGAGCAGCTGCAGCAGGAGCACTACATGCCAGGCTAGTAAGTCACCATTGAGCCCCATTCCCACCAACCACGGGATTAATGGTGTGGGTTTTCTTCCTTGACTTTTCTTTACTAGGGGTAAATAGGCCCTGAAATTTTTTCTTGCCAGTGTCCCAGAAGGACTGTTTCTATGTCTAATTTCCATTTCTTCTTTGACAGCACCTCTTAAGAGAACTGAGAAGGCTAGAGGAAGCCAGATATACCTTGAAGGCATGTCATTCTACACTAGGATCAAGGCCTCCTCAGAAAAAGCCATGTCCTTGCAGCTATGAACTCACCAGTGAGATAAATATCAACCTACCATCAGAGGACCCAGCCCCAATCGGATCCACATCTGTTGGCTATTTCTGGAGAATTGACTTCATCAGAAATAAGCTTGAGATACACAGGACACACCACAAATTACTCAGAAGCCTAACAGTGTGGGGGAAAACAACATGGAGGAAGATGTGTGGGTAAGGAAGAGTTTTTCTCTCAGCTCACTGTCAAGGGCTTTGGCAAGCTGACTCTATATGTAATGTGAAATCTGACAAGGAAGACTCTGTCTGTCCCACTGCTATCCAGCCACACCCAAAAGCCTAAGATTCTCTCTCTAGTGTAGTGCTGAAGATGACCCCATATCATGCACAAGTGTTGCTGAAGATAAATCACTACGGAGACTAATCCAGTTCTTCATGGCTCACATTATTCATTTGATTTTCCTTAAAGAAAATCCAAAAGAAAACTAGGAATTCTGCTTAATGTTGTTTGGTTAGTTGTTTTGTTTTGTTTTGGTTTGGTTTGGTATATATCTTGGGATATCTGTGCTTTGGTTTTTCTGTTTTCTTAATTTTAGTGTAAGAGTTTCTTATTTTTGTTATTTCTTTTATTCTTTTGTTTTAATAATTTGCTAAGACTACACACTCTTTATAATGGATACTATTTTAAAAACCCCCATCGAATAAAATGAATATTTTATGAATAAAAAGCTATTTCCAACTTTTCACTCTTAAGACTCTTCTTTAGTCCAGTGAGGTGTCACACTTCTGTAAACCCAGAACTCATAGTCATGGATCTATATCAGCAAGTTCCAAGCACCTTGGGCTGCACAATGATTTCCCAGCCATGGGCTACACAGGCACATGGCACCTTGGATATGGACATGGATGGCATGGCCTACTCTGTGTATACCCATGAGACAATAGAAAAACAAGACATATTGCATCCTTGAGGTCATATATTTAGCTACCAGTAAAATGTGGTACACTGTTCACACATGTTTATGAATCATCATACAGACCAAGTTAAAGGGGAACACAACTGACTGTAACTAGAAGCTTTTATGTGTTCTGTCCAGTTACACGGCTGCTTGTAAAATAATTACTCTGCGGCTTAACATTAATTATAATTGTTTGGCCAATGACACAGGCTTATTACTAGCTAGTTCTTACATTTAAATTAGCCCATTTCTATTAATCTGTGTATTGCCACATGGTTGTGATTTATCACTAATGCTTTGACATCTTACTCCTTCAGTGGCTACATGCCATCTCCTAGACTCCACCTTCCTTCTCTCTGGACTTCCTACCTAGCTATATTCTGCCTGACTCTTGGCAAAATATGCTTCTTTATTAACCAATGAGAGTAAAACATATTCACAGCATACAGAGGGGCTTCCAACATCACACAATAATAATACATTGTTCCAGGCTTCTTAGGAAATTAGAACATTCAACAAAGGTGGTGAAATCAGGAAATGCAAATCATTATGCCTCTAGTTTTCTTGAAAGGTGCGTGATATGAAAAATGATAACCGCACAGCAGAAATAATGTTCTCCAAGACATGTTAGGTCATTTTGTAGTGCTTTTATTTCTACTTCTGAGTGTTTTGCCACCACATACATGCAATTCCCATAGAGGCCAGTCGAGGGAAGTGGATTCCACCTGGAACTTACATTAGAGAGGTTTGTTTGCTGTCACGTGGACATTCTGAGACAGCCAAAAATGCTCTTAATGCATGAGCCATCTCTCCAGTTAGTTGGATCTGATCACCTCCAACAAAAGACAGAAGTTACTTGAGACCTCTAGGGACAGGTACATGAAATAGGTATGCTAATTGTCTTAGGCTGCCACACATCTATGTAGGGCTCACACAATTTCAGGACCCTGTCCCAGAATCACTGACTGCCAGATTGGACTGGATTTTTTCACCTCTCATCTAGGATGACAATTCAGGTTATGACTGTCTGATGAAATGCCCTTCTGGGGGTAGAGGTGGGGTAAGGAACCACTCTTGATGGTCTAGCTAAGCAGTGTTAGTAAGAGACTTAAGTCTAGCTGGAATGAAAGGAGCCTGTATCAGGAGCACATACTTCCTGTGGAAAGTGTTTCTATGCAACACTAAAAAAGGAAAAGGTTGATGCTGCTCTGTGGTGATATTTTGTTAGTGTTCTAACAAATAAAGCTTGCCTGAAGATCAGAGGGTGGTGTTAGCCATAAGTAAACCACAGAGGCCAGGCATTGGTGGCACACACCTTTGATCCCAGACCTTGGGTTCTCATGTTTTTGAGCCCAGTACTTGGGAGGTACACGTCTTTAAACCTAGCACTATGGTGGTGGAGACAGTAATATAAGGCAGGTAGAGACAGGATCTTAGCCCATTCAGTCTGAGGATTTATAGAGACACGAGCTCAGCCCCTTCACTCTGAGGATTGGGTAGAGGTAAGAAGTCCCTCTGGTGGCTTGATGTTTTACTTCTCTCAACTGATATCTGACTCCCAGGTTTTATTAAGGCCAATTAGGACTCTTGCTACACTGCTCTTTTACCACAGCAGATCTCAGATAATACTGAGAAAGTGTTTCTTCCAGATGACTGCTTTACTTTTGTGAGTCCCCTCTGGAATGGATCTGACTTCTGAGACAGAGAGTGAGCCAGAGTTAATACATGAAGGAAGTGATCCTGTGATTCTCCAGACTGGATCTGTCACACCAAGGGTAAAAAAACCTACTGTCCTCTGATCTTCATGTAGCTGGGGGTGCCAGATCTTGGGCCACAGAAGCTAAGACACCTGGTTTTCCATTCCTTATCAAAGCATCTTTTGAAGACAGGTTAACAGAATGTGAACACCTGGAATTTGTAACTGAAATGAAACTAATGCATGGCCCAAACTACTCTAAAAGTTCTTCTGTACATGTCTGGTGTATTGTCCAGGGTTCTGTGGAGTAAAAGAACTTATAGAATGAATTATGGAATGAATTTCTCTATATATACAAAGGGTAAAATTTTAGAATGACTTAGAGGCTGTGGTCCAGCTCATTGAACATTGACTGGCTATGATGGCAAAGTCCAAGTATCTAGGAGTTTCTCAGTCCATGCACACAGATCAGATGTCTCAGTCCATCTTTAGTATAATCTGGAATCCCAACATCGTTAGCTCCAATACCTGTTAAGAAATGGGCTTCCTAGCAAGGTGAGAGCAATCAGCTAAAGAGGAAAAGCTCCCTTCTTCCATTTCTTTATACATGCTTCCAACACAAGGCATGATCGAGATTAGAGGTGGTGTTTTTCAGCTCAAAACATCCAGGTTAAGGTTGTGTCCTTCCCCATAAAGATCCCTACCTCAAAGATCTGGAATGCACGTGGAACTTCACTTCAAATTAAACAGAAATTCCTCACAGGCATGCCCCTCCATTGTTGGGTTTTAGTTAACTTCAGATGTAATAAAGTTAAGCCAAATATAGCTATCACAACTGCACCCCACGTCAACTGAAAACACAATTGTATCTTCTTATGTCACAATTAATTTCTAAATGTAAAACAATAGCCAGTTCATAACAATTCCTAAACATGATATAACTATTCCAAGAAGAAGGCAAACACATTATGTATTAGATCCGATCAAAATTGTGCCTAATTTTATTTAACTCTCCTATACAACTGCAAACACATTATAAAATTACAATAATTGCCAATGTCCCAGGGCCATTCTTTTAATACCTCAAGTTTAAGTATGATAACCATCCATATTCTCCTTTTTGGACATGAGTTTATTTTTATTATTTATTTTTCTTATTTTTTACATCCCAACCAAATTTCCCCTCCTTCCTCTCAGTAACTCCCTCCTACCTCCACTGCTCCCACTCCCCATCCATTCCTCCTCCTCTTTTTACTCTTCAGAAAAAGGTGGACTTCATATGGACATCTGCCAGACATATTCTATCAAGTAGTGGTGAGATTAGGCATGTCCTCTTCTATTAAGGATGGATGCAGCAATCCAGTAGGAGGAATGGGTCCCAACAGCAAGCAACAGAGACAGGCCCTGCACCCACTGTTAGGAGTCCCACAAGAACACCAAGTTACACA
>NW_026068464.1:94971-96469 GCF_014885135.2 Alexandromys fortis | reverse complement strand
TGCATGCTCTCTTGATGGTGGTTCAGTCTCTGTGAGCCACTATGATCCCAGGTTAGTTAGTTCTGTGGGATTTCTTGTGGTGCTCCTGCCCCAACTGGCTCCTACAAAAATTTAATTATTTTTTATTATTTTATATGCATTGGTGTTTTGCCTTCATGTATGCTTCTGTGAGAGTGTCAGGTCCTCTGGAATTGGAATTACAGTTTTGAGCTGTCTATAATTTTTTTCATTATCATAAACATTACTTATTTCTCTATTCTGACATTTTAAAATAAACTTTTTGTTGTTGTTTTTTTTGTTTTTGTTTTTGTTTTTGTTTTTTGAGATAGGGTTTCTCTGTGGTTTTGGAGCCTGTCCTGGAACTAGCTCTTGTAGACCAGGCTGGTCTTGAACTCACAGAGATCCGCGTGCCTCTGCCTCCCAAGTGCTGGGATTAAAGGCGTGTGCCACCACTGCTCGGCCTAAAATAAACTTTCATATAGTGAATGTGTGAAGAGCTACTGATAAGTATTTGAAATAATAATACCTATTGAATTATTTAGAGAGAGCAGAAATATATAAATATATTCACTGATATATTGATATTCTATAATATATTTATAAATATAAAGGTATGTTTGTATACACACACATATATGTTTCTGAGAGAGAGATAGAATGAACATGCAATACATGCCATACCATTCTCTCATTCTCTTCATATGGAGGCAAAGGGACAAATTAAGAGGAGTAAGTTCTGTCTCTCCACCCACCTAGCCATCACTGACTCTTTCCTGGTTCTCTTTGTGATTAACTTGTGGCTTTCCCTTAGAGGGTTTTCTTCTGGTTTTGAAATTTAGAGACCATTGCACATTAAAGTGCCTTGTGAAAGATTTGTGCAGACTTTTGTCTCAAATGACTGATTATCTTAATCAAAGCTCATCTTGGTGGTAAGAATTCTTGATGGAAGGATTGTTGTCTGCCTAGCTTGAAGAAACTGCTTGTCCAAATTATGGGTGGGGAAAATGCAAAAGGGAAATTACAATGCTGTGTAGGTAAGTAATGCACAATAGAAATCACCAGTGAATATAAAAATGCACCAAGGTGCCTGGGACCAGCCTCAGTCGAGAAGTGGGTCTCAAATGTGGGATGTCTGGAAGGCAAAATGATTACACAAACTCAGGATTCTGATGCAAGCTGACAGGCTATTAGCTGCAAGGCAAGTTCTTCTTCTACCCCGAGCTTCAAACCTTAGTCTTTTATTGTAAATTTTACACACAAAAAATGATTCTTTATTCTTGTCACAGGTTAAACATTACATGGGCAAAACAGTTCATAAGAAATGCAAAGAAGCCAGGCAGTGGTGGCACACGCTTTTAATCCCAGCACTCAGGAGGCAGAGGTAGGCGAATCTCTGTGAGTTCGAGGCCAGCCTGGTCTAGAAGAGCTAGTTCTAGGACAGGAACCAAAAAAAGCTATGGAGAAACCCTGTCTCGAAAATCAAAAAAAAAAAAAAAGA
>NW_026068464.1:82387-91152 GCF_014885135.2 Alexandromys fortis | reverse complement strand
AAAAAAAAAAAAAAAAAAAAAAAAAAAAAAGAAGTACAAAGATTCTTTGAAATCAGAACATCATTCATCATCATATTTTCCCAGCTCCCAAGCCCCACGTCAACCACTATATTCTTAATTCTTGGCTGATTTAATCATAGAACAACTTCTGATGTTTTCACCTCAGAGGCTAACTAATTGCAGATAACAGAAGCATAGTTCAATGGGTTTTACTCCATTGTCCTACCTTTCTTAATGTTGTTCCTCACAATTCTAATTTTGATTTATAAGGCCATAGGTAGTCAGCCCTTAAGCCCTAGATTCTTCAGAAACTTTGTTTATCATAGCCAAGTTCCTTTCTGCTTCAGTGTAAATTTTTGCCAAGTTTTATAATCAGGCAAAGAACAATCTCTGCATTTTTCTAAAATTTATCCAATTTTTTCATTAATCAGGCTTTTTTCCCATAACCTGCTTTACAGCTTTAATGCCTGCCCACTCTATCAGATAAGGAGGACTTACGTTACCATACAGCACATCCATATTTTCAGAAGCCACTGGTGTGGAAGGAGAAAAAGAACATGAAGAACAAGTACAGTAGTAGAATTACTATAACCACAATATCTGTAACATTGCCAAATCCTTATCTCTCAAGTAACAGGCTCATTTAGAGCCACTGGATTGCCTGGAGGGAATTGCTTCCTGCACCTCAGGAACCACACATGGGGGGGGGGGGCTATGCTTTGTCCTTTCAGGCACCAGGGAAGTTTCCAGGGTGAGTTGTTGAAATGGCATGTGCCTTTTTAGCATTGTGCCTCTGAGCGGCTGCCCTATGTGTCCCAAGAGCTTATCTGCTCTAAAGCTATTGATCATTAGTGCTGTGCACATCCCTGTGGACAGTCCAGGTTTTTTTTATTAACCAGCTACAGCCGTCTACACATACCCAATTATAACATTCTTACACATGTCAAAATTTCCAAGGTACTTCAGAAGTTAAATAATCTTCATGATTACTGCACTTTTGGGAATATAAAATTCTCAAAGACTTCATGAAAAACAGTCTAATTAGTTAAATTGCTTTGTATATCTCAGTCCCTAGATATTTTTCAAGCAAGAAATACTGAAAAGATGATGCAAAATGATGTGCACAGAACACGGAATACTGAAGTTATGGTTTGAATCTGTAATTGTTCTCAATGTCATATTTCAGGATCAAATATGAACACAGTCATTAATTATACCCTTATCTTTGCCTTTATTTCATAATTGATGAAGTTCAGAATATGTTACCTGAAATCATGGTGTCTAGACATATGGAGTATTTTGAGCAGAAAACTGAATGTGAGGATGACTCTGTTCTTCCCCCGAAGCTGCTCATAAAACCTAGAAAGGGCTTCCTGACCATTTCCTGTAGCACATGTCCCTCCGTGGAGGAAAGAGCAGCCTCATATCTGAAGACTGACCAAGGCACACACAGAGGACATGAGCCAGGAAAGAGCAGCCTCATATCTAAAGACTGACCAAGGCACACACAGAGGACATGAGCCAAAAGCTCTCACTATTTGCCACTCACCTGCTTGGCTCATATTGATTTTATTCAGTCACATACTCCTTAGTGTTGCACTTTCCATCAACTCTAGCGTAAAATCTCAGGTCTCAGCACTTGTTGGGGGCTTCCCTTCTTTAGAAAGGCTCTGGTGCTATGAAAGTTTATACTAGTAAGTCTTCATACTGCTATCTTGTTAACCACAGTTTAGTTTTAAAGTCCCCAACAAGGAACCTAAGATGGGTAGAAGGAAAATGTATTTTCCCTCCTCTATTTACTACTTTTCTTGTAAAACTCTTATTTGAGAACTCTCCTTTTTATACAAGTTCTCTGCTCTTCAAAAATGGTTTCTATCAGTGCACCATAAAACTGTTTTATTCTACCTTCTAAGGACTTGAAGGTGAGGAAATTTGAATGTAATTGGCCCCCATAAGCTCATAGGGAGTGACATGGCGGTTCACTGAGGCACTCTAGAGTGACGCATTGAAGCAGTGTAGGGGTCACCATAGCAACATTGAGGGACAGTTGGGGGGGGACACCAACTAAGGTCAGGACACCCATGAAGCCTGAGGGGACAGTTAGGTAGTAGGGGGTTGGGTGAGGACACCCATGTAGCCTCGGGGAACTGTTGCAGCTGGGGTGGTGCTGAGGCAAGTAGTGGGGGTGGGGAGCATTGAGGCAGTCAGGGGAAGGAAACTGAAACAGTCTGGAGAACATTTACATGATTGTGGGGCAGGGAGTATTGTAGGGTCAAGCAGAGTCACTTTATCAGGATAAACAAAAAACAAACAGAACAGTTGTTTTGTAAAAGAAACTGTGACCTCAAGTAAAATCTAGTTAGAAATCAGTGATTATTTTCTGTTGTTTACAGATTGTTTTTCTGAAGCATCTTTACAGTCTTTGCATGCCTGTGATCACTGATGCTTCTGATGTACCTGAAGGTCTTGGATTATTTGGTACTGCCAATGTTATACATTAAGGACTAAAGTATTAGGGGCATGATGCTATAGAAAAACACATATATTAGATTAGGGGCTTTGGTATGACGAACTTGTTTGCCCAAAAAACAACTTTGTGTAACATCTAGTAAATATGCCTTTGTACTGCTGCTTGAGATTCAGTCTATCAGAGGCTGAACATTTCCTGCTACCAAGGCTAAAAGCCGAAAGATTTCATTTTGGAGTGACCTCTTTCTTCATCCAACTCACGCAACACAGAACACAGTGGAGCTCCAAGGCAGCTGGGGGGTGTTCTGTGGTAGCCAGGGGTACATGGTAGCAGCAGAGGAAAGGAGTACACACCAAGGCAACCCGGTACACAGTGAAGTAGTTATGGCCACACATAGACCCAGCTGTGAGGACACAAAAGAAGCATACGGTGACACTGAGACAGCCTGGGTGATATCCATGCAGTTATGGTGAAAGACCCTAGAATTTCTAAGGCCACTAGGGAAGTCCCCAGACTCAATAATCCATGCCAGCAGATGCAACAGCAAGAGGTTTTATTTCAATAGCGCCATTGGGTGTCTCAGACTCTGGGAAGAGACTGAGCACACCAAGCAAAATTCCAGCAAGCTTATATAGGCAAAGTTAATTACATAATCGTCAGTTTTCAAAGCATAAATATCACAGGTTATTTTAAACAGATCAGGCAATGACAATGGACAAATTTGTTTGTTTATTCCATTTCCCAGATTCTGGCCCTGACCTTCCCCATCTGGTTTTTTTGTTAGATTACTCAAGGGACAGACTATTCCTTTTGTGAACTGCTGTCATTCTAAGTTTGGCCCAAGTGCCAAACACAGGTATCCTATTCTCCTAAGCAAATGGAATGTTCTCACGAGAACAGGCCAGCTGCGGGTTCTGAGGGGGGGGGGGGTTGGAGTGGGGGTCCTTGACGGTCTCTTAATGGTTACACCAAGTCAGCTAGTGAGATACTGAAGCAGTCTGAGTAGGGGAGCACCGAGGCAGCCTGAGGGGCCCCAAACAGTCTGGGAGGAGGGAAACAATGAAGCAACATGGGAGCACACAGCAAAGCAGCACGGGAGCCCCTGACACAGCTGGGCCCAAACACACCTGGGGACTATGAGGCAAAGGCCGTGGGGGTGAGGACCACAGACATTGAGGCATCTGGGGGTACACTGAGGCATTCATGGGACACACAGGTTGTGATCTGGCTGCCCTCACTCCCCCTGACCGACAGCTAAACTTCCTTGAAATCAACAAAAATGTTTGTGTTCCTTCTGGCCTTCTGCCCTGATCTTGACCTCTGGCTGCTCAGTATGTCTCCAGCCAGCTGCCTAAAGGTATCAAAAGGCAAAATAAAGGTTGTTCTTCCTTCAGCATGGCAGCCTCCATATCTCAATCCCGACACACACCCCTACAGTCTCGGCATCTAAGCTGCGCAGGCGCAGCACACACATGGGCATCTTGGTCAACTGACACAGCCAAGCAGACACTCAGTCTTTAGTGAGGGGAGGAGTACACTGAGGCAGCCTGGGGAAACTATGGAACACTGGGGGAGGGAACACTAAGGCAGACATGGGGAGACATCGAGGCAGACCATGGGACCCTAAAGTCAGTCATGGGAAAACAAAGAAGTATGAGGGGACACTGAGGCAGCACAGAGAGGTGAGGCCACCAGGGTGGTAGGGGGTCACCTAGACAATCACTGGGACTGAGGCAGTTGCGGGTTGTGTATTGAGGCAAATGGGGGTACAGCAGAGCAATATGTGTGGACACGGAATAAGCCTGTTGAACATTGTGAAAGTGCGCAGGGGGTGACAACATTGACAACACACCCACGCGTGTGGTGGGTCAATGAGGCAGGGTGGGAACATCGAGGTAGCTGGGGTGGCATAACTGAGGCAGGTGGTGGAACATGGAGGCAGCCAGGGTCACTAAGAGATCTTGGGTGGGTTGGGCTCTATGACAGCCTGGCCACTTCCTAGGCAGTCCAGGGCCTCTGAGGCAGCCTTGGGCACACTGAGGCAGCCTGGGGGTTGCTGAGGACCTCGGGAGGCATGCTGAGGTCCACTGAGGCAGCCTGGTTAGGGACACAGAAGATAACCTTGGTGAAATTGTGGCAATTCCGGTGTGTGGTACACTGAGACAGCTGAAGGGGAGGTGATGCTGGGGGTGTGGAGGCAGGTGGGAAACTAAGACCTCAGAGGTCAGGCCCCAAGGCAGCTGGGGTGGGATCCCAAACAACAAGGTGGGGGGGACACTGAAACAGTATGAAACCAGACTGAGGCAGCCGGGGGAGACGAGGTATTTGGGGAGACAATAAGGCAGCCCAGGAAATGTGGAGGGGAGGGGACACTGAGGCTCCTGGGAGACACTGAGGTACTCCAGAGGAAGACGGAGGCAGTTTGGGGTCCACTGAGGTAGCTGTGTGGGTGGTGGGTAGGGCACTAGGCAGTGGTGGAAGGGCAACACTGAGGAATCCAGAGGACGCCCAGCCATGGGTTGAGGTACTGTGGCAGCTGAGCGCACACTGAGGTAGCCTAAGGGGGAAAACCACGCAGTCTGGGGAAACTCTGAGGTAGTTGTGGTGCCACCAACTCAGCGTGGGTGTGACACTGAGGTAGTCAGGGGACTTGAAGCTATGGGTTTGGAGGGAAAACTGAGGCAGCTATAGGAGTACATTGAAGTGGGGGAACACTGAGGGAGCCTCAGGGAACAGTGAGGCAGCTACAGGGGACACTGTGGTACCTACAGGGGACACTGGGGCAGCTACAGGGGACACTGAGGTACCTACAGGGGACACTGGGGCAGCTACAGGGGACACTGAGGTAGCTACAGGGGACACTGTGATACCTACAGGGGACACTGGGGTAGCTACAGGGGACACTGAGGTAGCTACAGGGGACACTGAGGAAACTACAGGAGACACTGAGGCAGCTATAGGAGACACTGAGGCAGCTACAGGAGACACTGAGGCAGCTACAGGAGACACTGAGGCAGCTACAGGAGACACTGAGGCAGCTATAGGGGGACACTGAGGCAGTGGGAATGGCACTAGGCAGTGGGGGGTGACACCAAGGAAGCTGAAGAGCCCTCGCCTAGGGTGCTTCAAAAGCCCTTGGCTGCATCTTCTTAGTACTGCATAAACTTGGGTGTACTAGCCTATGTCTGTAATCTCAGGGACTGGAAAGAGAAGGATCAGATTATCTCTAGCAACATAGCAAGTAGGAGCCATTCAGGACCAAAGGAGACCCTCTTAGAATGATAACTATAGTTTTCTGACCAAAGTGCAAAGAGCATAAAACAAATCACTATGAAAATGTATTCCTTGATATAAAATACAAACAGAAATTTTAATTATTCCACTGCAGTTTTAATTTCCTTTAACTGTATTTTGTTTGAGAACCTGGAGTGGGGGTATGTGGGCAGCATTGGTAACAACAAGTTGCCACCAACACCACCACAAACACCACCAACCAACATACCAACACTATAAAACCCCAAGCGGTGAAGTGTTTATAAAAGAAGACTTAAAATCAGTCAATGGTAGCACACACCTTTATTCTTGGTACTCTGGAGGCACAGGCAGGGGATCTCTATGATTTTGAGACCAGCCTGGTCTATAGAGTGAGTTCCAGGACAGCCAAGTCTACACGGAGAAACTGTGTTATGAAAAACTGAACAAACAAAATTAGAAACCAAACTGCATTGGTTTAAAGAAAAATGAATCCAAAGAGAGTGGTGTGGCCTTCTTGGAGTAGGTGAGGTATTATTGGAGGAAGTGTGTCACTGCTGGGGGTGGGGAGCTTTGAGGTTTCTGTTTCCCAAGCTTTCCATGGTGTGATTGTCAGTTGACTTTCGATTGCCTGCAAGATTTAGGACACTTGGCTACTTCTCCAGCATCATGCCTGCCTGAATGCCGCCATGATCCCTGCAATGATGAACTGAATCATTGAGCTGTAAGTGAGTTCCCTCAATTAAAACTTTTCTTTATAAAAGTTGTCATTGGAACAAAGAGACAAGAGAAGCGCAACTCCTGACCGACTAGGCGATGGCATCCCGCGGGCCCCGAGGGCTCTTCGGGCTGCCGGGAGACCCCTGCCCACACTGGAGCCGGGCGCGGGGTCCAGGGAGGGCGTGAGTGTGAGTGGGTGGGGGTGGAGAGGGCGTGGGCCTAAGAGAGTGTCCTCCAGACCGTGGGACTCTACCGCCCTGCCTTCTCTGCCCCCTGCCCTTTTCTTCTTTCCCTACTTTGCTAATATTATGTAGACCGACCTTCAGTGCAGCACAAAGCTGTTGTTGTTTTTTAAGAAAACTTACTATGTTGCTTTGCTTTGGGGTTTTGTTTGTTTTCAATTCAAGGATTAAGGGAATACATCCAGCTCCCTTTTGCTAATTAGGCCTCAGACCACCTCCTGTCTCAGAGCTAGTCCAGAGACTAGACACCTGCTGATGTGTTTCCCAATCACCCCCAAACCTAGCTACTCAAGCCTAATCCCAGCTTTCCTGGCTCGACGCGGGCATGTTCATATATATTCGGACGGTCACAGCCCCATCAGCTGGGGTTTCCCGGGGTCAGAAAATAGCTATCGATTAACCTATTAGGATAGTTGCAGAGAAATAAAAAGGACGTAAAATAACAGGGAACCTATAAACAAAGAAGTCATAACTGGCAATTGGAGTTGTTAAACGACTTAGCACAGAAAAAGTCGGAAATGAGCTGGAAATGGAACGGGTAATGGCAGCGGCCTGGCATAGGCAAACCCTTCAAGACTTAACTTCTGTAGGTACCTGCGTCAAGGAAGAGGCGAGGAGGTGTCCAGCGCACATGGAGTTTCCATGACGAGGAATGTCAGCGACGTTGTTCTCGGGGTTACACCTGACCCTAAATCGCATGTCTGAATTGATTTCTGCTGCACCACTTGTAACCCGCTGGCTCATAAAAACATCTACTACGTTGACTGGACCAAGTCTTCTCGCAAAACCGACAGGAGCTGCGAGCCGGGGCTGGCTGGCTGTCACCCTAGGCAAGAGGTTACAGTGGCAACTGCCCAAGCAACCCAGAGAAAGGTGGGGAGGAAAAGAAAACACCATCTAAATTTATAAATTAGTGATGCCTTTTGCCCAGCTTGGATTGCACCACGGTCTTGATGGCCAGGCCTCCCGTGGAATGGTGCATGCCTGAACGCGCGGGAGAACCCAGGCTCCATGGCTGCTTTCAGCGCTCCTTTTGAAGTAGCCTCCAAATGAGCCTAATTTCGATTTCTCCGCTGGCCTGAACTGGCTCAGGAGACTTTCTCCGTGTCAGCTGTTGGCAGCCTCTCCCCCTCCGCCAAGGCCGGATCTGGGCAGTCCATTCCCGTGTGTCTCCTTGGAACCTCTCTAGGGAAGGGGTTGGTGAAGAACTCCCAGCTGCCGGTACCATTTGTTGTGCCTTTTTCTTTCGACACAATAAAAGTCAAATTAAAAAAAAAAAAGTTGTCATTGTCCTGGTGTCTCCTCACATCAATAATATACTCTGAGATAGGAATTGATACCAGTGTGGTGGGGTATTTCTGTGACAGACCTGACGGTGCTTTTGTTTGAACTCAGATGAACTTCAGGACTTTGGGTTAGGAAAGCAGTGGAGTGCATTAAGCACCGCCTAACGGGGCATGGGAGAAGGAGCATGGAAGAAAACGGTGTTGATAATGATTTGAAATGTTGGGAGCTGGTTCAAGAGGTTTCAGAAAAGAATTTTAGTATGTTGCCTAGATATTGTTCTTGTGATATTTTGCTGAACATACGTTTTGCTACCTTTTGTGCTTGTTTGAAAGTCTGCCCGAGGCTAAAGAAAAGAGTTTTTGATTAAATCTGTTGCCAGAAGAAATGTTAAAACAGCCTAGTATAGACTGTTGTGTGGTTATTAGTGGTAACTCTAATGCCACTTTCTGCTTGGCCATAAGTATGTGAAAACACCCTTTGGGGGATTTATGAGAATTGAGATCCTGCTAAAAAGACGTTCTTTTTTGTACTTGCACAGTTTCTTGAGATTTGGTCAAGATTCACAGAGTCTCTCTGCTGACTCTTTAACAGTGTTCCCAGTAGAATGTGCTCTGCAGTGCCACCACTCTTACCTTCTAAAGGGTATTAGCTGCTTCCCATGGAATGAATCCTCAGAGGAGGAGCACTTCTCTGGCCTGAGGTCTGGTTCCACTTCATATACTATGGCATTGCCTAAGTGTGGCATTAATTCATTGTTTGCAGAGAGTCTGACTCATCCCACCAAAACCTATACT
>NW_026068464.1:78703-80836 GCF_014885135.2 Alexandromys fortis | reverse complement strand
TTGCACAAGTTTGCATTCCCACCAGCAATGGATGAGTGTACCCCTTTCTCCACAACCTCTCCAGCAAAGGCTATCATTGGTGTTTTTGATTTTAGCCATTCTGACAGGTGTAAGATGGTATCTTAAAGTTGTCTTGATTTGCATTTCCCTGATCGCTAAGGAAGTTGAGCATGACCTTAAGTGTCTTTTGGCCATTTGAACTTCTTCTGTTGAGAATTCTCTGTTCATCTCAGTGCCCCATTTTATAATTGGGTTGATTAGCCTTTTATGGTCTAGTTTCTTGAGTTCTTTATATATTTTGGAGATCAGACCTTTGTCAGTTGTGGTGTTGATCTTTTGATTGCCTTTAAAGACCGAGACTACAGACAACTAGAGACTTGCTACTGACCTTATGCCAACTGGGGTACAAAGTGTCAGCTAAAGGGGCTGGAGAGATGGCTCAGAGGTTAAGAGCACTGGGTGCTCTTCCAGAGGTCCTGAGTTCAATTCCCTGCAACCCCATGGTGGCTCACAAAGTGTCATCTAAGAAGGCCCAGATCTGTGCCTCAAAAGTTACATACCTGGGACACATACTGAAAAAAGGTAACAGAAGGCTGTCACCTGCTCAAAAACAAACTATACTGGATATCCCAACCTCCAAAACCTGGAGACAAGTCTGGAGAATTTCTGGGTTTAGCTGGATTTTGCAGACTCTGGATACCTGGATTTGCTAAACTGGCAAAACCCTCTATGAGGCTACCCGGGGGACAAAGGAGTCTTTTGTTTGGGCTGAGACTCCAGATGGAGTTTTCAAAGCCATAAAAGAAGCTCTGCTAAAGGCCCCTGCTTTAGTCCTACCAGACATAAATAAACCTTTTCAACTGTTTATAGATGAAAGAAGTGGGGTGCCCAAGGGAGTTTTGACTCAATGTCTTGGACCTTGGGAGTGACAGGTGGACTATTTGTTTAAACAACTGGATCCTGTGGCCTCTGGGTGGCCTAGCTGCCTCCGCATCATTGCAGCTACAGCCCTCTGTTAGGCTGGGAGCCTAGGCCCCAGTCCCTGGTATCTATCTCAGCCCCCAGGCCTGGTCTGGACTTCAAATCCCAGTGGGCCAGGTCCTGACCCCAGACCACTCCCCACGGTACTTAAGTGATCCCCCAAAAGAAGAACATGTGGTCCCCCTTTCTTCCTCCCGGGGGTCGCTTTTCTGCGGCTTCCTCATTCTCCCTCGGGGCCACTGGAGAGCGCAGATCTCCCATTAAACCTGGATATTTCTTAATTCGGCTTGTTTTGATTTGGCTTGATTGGGAATTTTTACGTCTTCAGAGAGCTCGCTTAGGAAATATTCGTAACACCCTCCTAGTCAAAGATGCTGACAAATTGACTCTGGGCAACTCTTAATTATAACCACCCCTCATTCTAAAGATGGAATCCTCAAAATCCCCTCTGACAGGTGGATGACTAATGCCCAGTTAACACACTACCAGGCTTTACTTTTGAACCCCTTTTGCATCAGATTCCTTCCTAGCACCTGGCTCAACCCTGTGACCTTGCTGCCTAATCTAGACTCTGATGTCATCCATGACTGCATGGAGACACTTTAGCAAGTACATGGAATCTGGTCGGACTTGACTTAGCTAAATCCAGATCTCACAGATGGCAGCGGCTTCACTGGAGAAGGAACCAGGTATGCGGGGGTAGCAATAGCAACACCTTCGGAGACAATTTGAGCTACCTCCTTGCCCCAGTACCTCAGCACAAAATGCTGAGCTAATTACATTGACCAAAGCTTTACAATTATGAAAGGATAAAACTATCAATGTTTATACAAACAGTCGATATGCCTTTGCCGTGCATGTCCCCAGATCCATATATCGGGAAAGGGGCTTACTGACTGCAGAGGAAAGACTATTAAAAACAAGAAATTTTGGGGGCTGGAGAGATGGCTCAGAGGTTAAGAGCACTGGCTGCTCTTCCAGAGGTCCTGAGTTCAATTCCCAGCAACCACATGGTGGCTCACAACCATCTGTACTGAGATCTGGCATCCTCCTCTGGCGTGCAGGCATACATCGAGGCAGAATGTTGTATACATGATAAATAAATAAATCTTTAAAAATAAATAAATAAAAATACACATATTTATTAAAATT
>NW_026068464.1:65788-67907 GCF_014885135.2 Alexandromys fortis | reverse complement strand
TAAATCTTTAAAAATAAATAAATAAAAATACACATATTTATTAAAATTTTTTTTTTTTGCTATTGTCTGCCCTCTGGCTCCTGCAAAGACTGGCCATTATTTACTGCCCAGGACATCAAAAAGGAGACTCCTACAAGGCCCGAGGCAATAAAAGGACAGACCAGGCAGCCAAGGAAGCAGCCCTATATGTTGCTTATTCATTGATAATAATGCCAGATCCCATGTTGCCTGAAAAGCCAGAATATTCTACACAGGACAATAAAGACATTGCATCCTTTATGAACACTCGAGTTAAAATGGGTGAAAGCATACAACAGACAAATGACTCATTTTACCAGCTGAACTGGCTAAGTCCCTAATCTACCAATTTACAAGGGACACATTTAGGCCAAAGGAAATTAAAAGAGCTCCTGAGACACTTGAGGTTTAAGATTTTCAACATGGATAAATTGTTGGAGGACTG
The DNA here is from genome assembly GCF_014885135.2 of Alexandromys fortis. Taxonomy (NCBI): domain Eukaryota; kingdom Metazoa; phylum Chordata; class Mammalia; order Rodentia; family Cricetidae; genus Alexandromys; species Alexandromys fortis. The sequence goes on along the minus strand of NW_026068464.1, from coordinate 67,444 downwards.
TGTGACTAAATGCCTCCCATGCCAGGCAACTAACCCACAGAAGAAGGATTGCTGGATGTGTCTGGACCCCAAGCCCCTTTTTACATAGGATTAGGCCTCCTGATCACACAGCCCTCATTAACATTTACAACTGTGTCTTCAACTAACAGTGTAACAGCTTGTCCCTGGGAGGCCCCTCTCACCCTGGAGAGACATTCAAGGAGAGGCTACCTGGTTCCACTCCTACTGAAAGACTCTCGAAGAGGTCCTTCTCTCCTCGACGCCAAGGAACAGGCTGAGACCACACGGATGCAAATCGCAAGAGGTTTATTGGGTAAACACAGGTACCTGAGGGCAGCAAAGTCTTTCGGAGGACTTGCGCGCCTGCCGACTGGAGGGTGGGCTTTTTATAGGAAAGAGCAAAAAGCAAGTTTACAGAAGCAAAAGCGTGGTTATCGGAATGAGGCGGGGGCATGAATGGTTTCCTCTCTCAGCATGGGTGTCAGCAAAAGTCATCCTGTTCCTATCTTATAGATATCCTGTTTTGCAGTCAACCTGCTTTGTTGATGTCCTATCTTATTGATATCCTGCCTTGCAGTCTTCCTATCTTGTAGACATCCTGCTCTCTCAAGCACATGGGATGTTCTTACGAGAGCAGGCTGGCTGCTGATCTGGAGAATTTTTTTTTTTTTTAAGCAAACAGGACATTCCCCCGGGAGCATGCTAGCTGTAGGGTCTTTCACTACAACTATCCCTTAGACAGAACCGCTTATTCAGTTGTATGTAAAAAGAAATATGTTTTCTCAATGTCTACAAATACTTTTAACCTAAGCAACTCCCATCTATTGGTCACTCTTAGAGGATCATGGTGTGCAGGCACCATGGTCATCCCTGCATATCAACCAGTCTTTTCACCATGGGAAACCGACCTGAACTCTATGTCTTAGTACAGATTGTACCACAGATCTATTACTATGATAGGCCACCTGGCAGGGTACACTTGGACTCCTCTCTAGAGGGACAGCATTAAAGAGCAGCCCAGATCCTTGTTCCAGTAAAGGTGGGAATAGGTATCGCTGGCTCTGCCGCCATAGGAGCAGCAGCATTGATTACCAGTCAAGCCAATTATAATAGCCTTTCTAAAGCTGAGGAAAAAAAAGATTTATTTTGTAGCCAATCAGCTACTGCATACTTAGAAAAACAAGTAGATTCTCTGGCAGAAATGGTGCCAGAGAATAAAAGAGGACTAGAGTTGCTACTCCTAAAGCAAGGATATCTATGTGCTGCCTTGGGAAAATCCTGTTGTTTTTATGCAAACCATTCAGGTGTTGTCAAAAACACTTTTCAGGAGCTCAAGTTGAGTCTCCTTAAAAGACAAGAAAAAAATACTTTGACAGAAACCATTCTCCTGGTTCCACAGGCTTTCTGACTGGTCGCCATGGTTAACAACCCTAATATCTGCCATTGCTGGTCCACTTGTTAATTTTTTAATGCTTGTAATAGCAGGACCTTGCATAATTACTGTGTTATTTAAATTTATAAGGAGTTGTATCTCCTCAAGAGAACTCCTGATTCTCTGCTCACAATATACAGTGGTCAGAGACTTGGACGCCAGTCTAATTTCAAAGACAGACCTCGACTCCAGCTCAGATGTAGACTTAGAGAAATCAAGAGCTT
>NW_026068464.1:50367-60958 GCF_014885135.2 Alexandromys fortis | reverse complement strand
ATGGGAAGAAAAACATATAAAGAAAGCTGTAAACCTAAGCAAACTACCAACAGCTTTTCAAGGATCAATTATTCACAGTGAATTACTTTCTCAGATGCTAAAGAAGCTTCTCAGCTTAGGTCATTTTATCTTACAACTAGCTGTTTTATTTACAAGGCCAGAGCTTCTCTCCGCAAACTGAGAGTAGTTTCCTGGCCATCCTTGATCAATGACACATATGAGCTGAGTTAACCTTTAGGAGACAGAGATATGTGACCTCTGGGTTAGGCATTGTCTCTGCTGTGGGAAACTATTATATACTCTTAATTATAGTAATCACAATTATGCAATAAGTTTCATACATTACACTAAATATATATGATATATATATTAATTACACATAAGAAAGAGCATGGTAGTTTCCATATCTGCCTACATTATACTTGGATCATACTCTCCTGCACTACTTGAGTCCCCCCATCACATCTTTGTGCTTGATACAATGACTTTTACAAAAGCTCAGCCTCTCTCCTTCCTCATGACCCAAAAGAGAAAAAGTAGATCTTACTTCTGTTTTAGACCTGATCTGTTTTGTATAAAGCTATATCCAGTTTTGGTTACTTTCCTTATAACAAAACAGTTCAGTTATCACTGTGCAGATTGCGGATTCTTCCCAACAGTCTCCTTCGTTATTAGGCTGTTGTTCAATTTGATTGCTACAGATTTTACTTTAGCTCCTGGGTGAGGCCATTTCGACTTAGAACAAAGGGTCTTCAGTGTGTTGCTGAGATGGATGTGAAGTATCGAGGATTCTCATTAAGGATTTTCACAGCTACATTCATTGAGGAAAGGAACTTATACTTGCTCTAATTCATTGACTTTATTTGGATGTGGAATCAGGGTAATACTGGCTCAGGAGTTTGGATGTATTCCTTTGCTTTCTCGCCTTTTTTTGTTTTTGTATTTGTTTTTTTCGAGACAGGGTTTCTCTGTGGCTTCGGAGCCTATCCTGGAACTAGCTCTGTAGACTAGGCTGATCTCGAACTCACAGAGATCCGACTACCTCTGCCTCCTGAGTGCTGGGATTAAAGGCATGCACCACCATCGCCTGGCTTGCTTTCTCTTTCTTAAAGTATTTTCTGTAACCTTAGTCTTCATTCTTCTGCAAAGTTTTGAGTGATTCAGGGAATCCATGTGATCTGGGCTCTGCCTTGTTGGGAACTGGTTTTGTTGCCAGTCCAAACTTACTTATGACTCATGTTTTTAAGTATTTTTATTTGCTCTTAATTCAATTTTCAAATATATCTAAAAATTTCTTTGCTAATTTTTTTCTTTCTTCCTTCCTATCTTTCTTTTTTTGGGGGGGGGGGTGGTTTTTCGAGACAGGGTTTCTCTGTAGCTTTGGAGCCTGTCCTGGAACTCACTCTTGTAGACCAGGATGGTCTTGAAGTCACAGAGATCTGCCTGCCTCCCGAGTGCTGGGATTAAAGGCGTGCACCACCAGTGCCTGGCGACGCATTGCTAATTTCTAATTTCCTGCAGTATAAAATCTACATCCCTGAAAGACCCTCTGGACTGAATTTCTTCAGTTTCAACGTCAGCTTTTCTATAACGTAATTTGTATCTGACCTCCTGATCAGTTTCATTGAAGGATTCGCATTGTGACATACATATCCTTGAAAATAACCAGCTCTTTCAGGGATCTCTTTATTATTATCATCATCATTATTATTAATTTGCATGCTCACCTCACTGCTTCCAACTCTGAACTTTCCTGTTATTCCTCATCTACTGTTTTGGGTTTGGGTGCTTCTAGATTTCTATGCCCTTAAAGAGCATCCTTAGGTTGTTTTAGATATCTTAGATTTCATGACAGAAAATTAAGTTATAAACTTCCTGCCTAAAACTGCATTAACTTTTTTTGCATTGTGTGACTCTGAAATTCCTCACAAGCCAAAGTTGTTGAAATTGAGCAGAACACCATGACCAGCCACATGGAAGAGGACATTCTTGAAAGGGATTTCAGGTTCTTACTATCTCTATGGCGTGGTGTGTTGTGAATATTTTGGCATGGGTGTGTGGGTTCATGCAGGTCTGAGAAATGAAGACTCAGAGACACTTTGAGAAGACACTTAGCCTTTGCAGTTGCAGATGGAAACTTCCACAATACAATGCTGTGCATATACCTGATTCATGAGGTACCATGGTTTTCTGGGTTTCCCCTGAATCAAGCTTTGCATAGTCTTTGTATCCATGGAAAACTCTCAGTCAAGAATCACATAGGACAACAAAAGATATTTGCAACCAAAAGGAAGGCCTGGAGGCTGTGTGAAAACTCAAGCCAAGCCAGGTGTAACCCAGCAGGGTGTCATAGCTAGTGGAGGTTACTTGCAATCCCTCTGGCGCCAGGCCTTCAGGACATTCTGCTACAGTGGTGCTCAAACACCTGTACCCAGACAGACAAACAGAGAGAGAGAGAGAGAGAGAGAGAGAGAGAGAGAGAGAGAGAGAGAGAGAGAGAGAAAGAGAGAGAGAGAGAAAGAGAGAGAGAAAAGGGAACCTAAAGAAGAGGGAAAAGAGTAATGTGATAACATTTTGTCTTTCAGAAATGATTGCCCCTATAATGTGTGAGGATCTATTATTCAACCTTCAATAATCATGGTTTTTTTTCCCACCAGTATGCTAGTGGCAGGCTATGACAAATTGTAGTTGACTCTGACTCTCCACTCATTAGATCTTCCAGAGGATCCAGGTTCAAGTCTCGGCACCCTCATGGCAGCTAACAACTGTCTATAACTCCAAGATCTGATACCCTCAAACACATACATGCATACAAGACAGCAATGCACATAAAAAAGTAAATAAATTATTTTTTTTAAAAAACGTTCATATTGAGAGGATAGAGAGAAGGCTCAGTGGTTAAGAGCACTAGCTGCTCTTGCAGAGGACCCAGGTTCAGTTCCCAGCACCTACATGGAGGCTCACATCCATTTAACTCCAGTTCCAGATGATCCAACTCCCTCTTCTGATTTTCATGGATACTAAGCAGTCATGATGTCCACATGCAGGTTGTGTATGTGTGTGCATGTGTCTGTGTGTTTATAGTGGGCCAGAAATATGGTGTGTCAGGTAAAGGGGCTTGCCAAAGAAGCTGGTACTTAAGTTCAATGTTCAGGATTCATGTAGTAGAATCAGAACCTCTGACCTCTACACATATACTGGGTTGCGCACACTCCCCACACATAAAACAATGTAACATTAACTTAAAAGTTCAAGGCTGTCGTGGACTACATGCTGAGTTCTAGTCTAGTTTATTATATGTATGGACATATATGTCCAACCATCACCATGATCTCTCTTCAGAGTTCTCCTACCTTGTAGCCACATCCCCAACTCCTCATCAGCTGTTACCCACTGTCTGTTGCAGAATATTCCTTTACAGTGTTCTAAGGGCTTTTATCTTTCTCTATTTCTGTATACCTTCCTTTGCTTCTAGCTCCATGGTTTGTTGTGTAGCTGGGTGGCTGGACCCTTATGTCCTCCTCTCCTTGTTCTCTTGTTGTTGCTCATTCTCCTCCTCCTTTCTCCTTTTATACTTTCTGCCTGTGAGGTGAATTTTTCCTTGCTTCTGCCTTGCTATTGGCTATTCAGCTCTTTATTAGACCCTCAGATGTTTTAGACAAGTAAAGAATCACAGCTTTACAGTTAATCAAATGCAGCATATACAAAAGTAATACACCTGAAAATAATATTTCTCAAGAGTCCTTAGACAATGCCTTACAGCAGGTATTCAGTGTCAGGTCTAAGCAAGGACATAGATCCCCTCAGCTATTCTCAAAAGACCCTATCTTACTTCTGTACCTCACATTACTCAAAGCCAGGCAAAGAGCTGAGATAAAAGAAGTATCCGTATGGCAGGGTGGCTACCCCAAGAAGATTTGGGGTACTCTGGGAAGCAACAATTGTTGATGTGGTCTTTATAATATCTTTTATTACAATAAATAATTACTTATTTATGTATTAAATTATTTGAGATAAGGTCTCATGATTTAGCCCTTGATGTCCTGGAACTCACTTTGTAGATCCCCAGTCTTTGAAATCACAGAGATCATACTGCTTATGCTTCCTGGAGTGCTGGGATTAAAGGCTTGCACCACCATTTATAGCATTTTATGTGTGTGTGTGCCTGTATGCATTCACAGATGCCAAGGTGTACATATGAAGGTCAGATAGCAACTTGTGGGAGTTCATTCCACCATGTGGATCTTGCAGAATTAACTCATGCTACCAGGCTTAGTGGCAAGCACCTTTGTCTGCAGTATCATCTTGCTGGCCCTTGTTGGTCTACTCTGACAGAGCCAGGATTCCCTTCGATGGGCTACTGTCTTAGCAACCACAGGGAAGTAGTGGGTAGCTTCAGAAAGGGCTAAGAACCCCATGTCACAGTGCTGTGAAGGAGGGCTGGACCCTCATCCAAACAGGGTTTTTTTTGACTAACCAGCAGGAGATGGCCACTTGGTTCACAGATGTTTCCTGGGCTGGGAGGTGCTAGGGGTAGGAGTAGAGCTGAAGCCCAGGATCCTCCTCTCCATTGTTGTCCCCAGTGTTGTGAGGCATCTTGGAGAGACAGGAAGACCTGGGTAGGATACTCAGGCCTCCCAAGCACACCTAGGAACCTCCCATGCACTCCAGGGTGAGCAAGCAGACCCTAGTGGATCTGTGGGTGTGGGAGCCCTGCTGTAGGGTTATCTCCTCAAGGTATAGTCTTCTCTTTGCCAGGGCTCTGGAAGCAAGGTAGCATTGACAGGGCAGGAAGCCCCAAACCACAGCTCAGAAATGGAGCCTAACTCTGGCTGAATGTGCTGGCTATTGTGTGCACTGATGCAGGGATAGAGGGCACCCAGACCACCAGTGCCTATGATGATGGAAAGAGTACCAGGGGAGGCCATGATGAGTGACTCTTCCTTGACCGGGTAAATCAGAAATAAAGCTATAGCCTTAGGTTCCTATACCCTGAGCCTTTTGTGCTTATATCTTTCCATTCACCAGACAAGGGTTCCTGGGTGCTGGAGTGGGGACACTAAGTCACCCAGAATGTCTAAGACTCAATAGGTCACCCTCCCAGAATCTTGTGTCCCTAAAGGCAGCGTATGTGGAGGCCCACAGAAATGGCTCTGCTCCATCTTGATATAAGGTCAGAGAGTTTAAGCATATTATTGATCCTTCAAGGTCAAACAAGATGTTTGGCCTAAGATGTAGCTACTGGATATTTTGTTTCAAATTATAGGATGTTTGACTTAGGGCATAGCTGTTAGATGTTTTGAATATTAAGGAAGTAATCACTCTTGTTTTTTTCCTTATATCATGATTAAAAAAACAGTCTTTTGTCCTCCCCTTTGGCTTGGGGTATAAAAGGACTAGAAAAATTAGCTCGAGGCAGATTCCGTATTCATTGGAATGCCTTCCTGATTCTGTCTTCAGACTTTTGTGTTTTCTTTCCTCAATCCACACTCCACTTTTCAAAGACATAGGCACATGTTGGCAGGACCAAGACAAATGGTGCTGGATGTTGGGGCTTGAGAATGGGATTAAATTGATGAACACCACATATTAAAAGTGAACACTCAATAAAAATGAAGTAACGGTATGCTGAGTGACTCAGGAGTAAAATTGTCAATATATAGCAAAGGCTTTTGTATTCTTGCTGGGCTTCTATATATAGGTTGTATGTTCGTTTTGTTCCTATTACCAGAGACATCATTGTGTAATGAGCATGGAAGCAGATTCCTCTGAATGAATAAATAAAGGGGAATCTGTAGTGTAGATAGAGCAGGAAATTTATAGAATAAGAATGAATGTAACTTGGTGTAATATAAAAGCATTTCTTCTTGTGTGTGGTATGGAAAATTACTAAGGTGAAATATTGGGAGAACATTTGCCCGCTTGAAGGCTGCCACACCCATCTGGCCCTGCCAGATGTGGGGGGCTGCACCCAGCAACCGTGGTAACAAAATAATCTTGCCACACAAGAGGGACCCCCACCCTTCTGTGGCCAGTCGATACTGATAAACTAGGACATCTGGTTATCGGAAGGATCAAACGAGGGGCAGTTTTGAAGTGACTTAAAAGAGGTGGCTGAAGCAGGGTGGTTATCTCACTTCTCACAATGGCTCTGGCACCAGGCCTCCGTGGAAAGAGAGATCCTCCCAGCCTGCCTCCCGAAAAGCAGCAATATTAAATGCCTTGCCTAAACATTTAATGCTCTGTCTCCCGAGCACAGAGCTGTCTCCCGAAAACAGACATTTAATACCTTGCATCCCGAATGCAAATCCTCATTCCATGAGAGTGGACATTTGAAGGTCTGTCTCCCGAAAACAAACTAGATACTCTGCCTTTCAGAATGCTTTGCCATCCTGAAAGCAAAGCTTCGTTTTCTGAGCAGACAGAACGCTTTGCCATCCCGAGAACAAAGCCTCATCTTCGAGAGTAGAGAACTAAAAGCCTTGTTTCCCGAGACTCGGTCACCCGAAAGCTGAGTCCAAGGCCCAACCAGATACCAGCCTGGAACATCAGGACCTTATCTCCCGAGTGCAGACTACGGGGTCAAGAGTCGATCTTCACTACCCAGCCCCCAGTGCGGACAAGAGCCCAGCCTGAAGAAATTCAAAAAGCCCTTTTTAAGCCAGGGAATATCAGGTCGTATGATGCTATTTCATGTGTGTACGAGAGGTTAAGAGAAGAGCATAGATGTGTTAATACATATGTTTAGGGTGTGACATGTTAAGAGATATTTTATGGATAATTAATAAGATTAGGAAATATTAATGGATAAGTTAAGGTTAAGTGTTTTATAGATAATTAATGGATAAGCTAAGGTTAAGAAGTGTTTTTTAGATAATTAATGGATAAGCTGTATTAAGGTTATAGATAAGTAATGGGTAAGTTGTATTAAGGTTAAGAAGTGTTTTATGAATAAGTGAGAAGTTAGATTACGGTTATGAATTGGTTTTATGTATTAGGTTTAGTAGGATTAATAATTGTGATATTGAAGTGCCTGTGTGTTGCCCATTATCAATCCCCCATACCTATTAAGACTGTAACCCCCATTGATGCATTCGATATTGAAGTTGCTAGTAAAGAATCATCATAAAATCAATTCTCTTGCTTGGTCTGGTTACTCATCACTCTCTGGGGAGAAGGGCACAGAATCCTCATAGACACTACTTGAAAAGAACCTGGAGCTGAAGTCCCCCAGCTCGTAACACATTGTAAATATATATGCATTTATAAATAATATTTTTATCATTGGCCTTGTGTGTTGGTTACAGTGTAATATTTTTGATATGCCCAAGTATGTTTAATGTCTATGGTTATTGTATGGGCAGCAACTTCTCAAGGTCACAGTTGTTGCATACTTGCTTTGGTGAGGTCTATAAACTCTGTTTAAAGCTCTAAGACTGTTTGTTGCATAGCTTATGTAGAGAAGGACAAGGGCAAAGACACTGACCTGCTTTGGGGGATGACCGTCAGAGAGTGGCATGAGCCCTGCCCAATGGGATACCAATTGTGCAGATGGACAAACAGACAGACAACATCTTATTTGGTCTCTTCCTCTGCCTGAGGCTGACTACCAGCAATCAAAATTCCTCTTTGGCTCATCTAATTTTTGCTTAACCAATTAACAGTAAATATCTCATCCTAATGCAAGATTTCCCATTTTACCTTTATCAACCACCATGCCTATGGGCTGTATCTATCTCTCCTTTATTGAGAGGCAGTCCTTTGTCCCTCTGGAACAAATATCCCTATCCCCATTCTCTTGTTTCCTTCATCTTCTCTCTCATCTTCTATCTCCTGTGTTTGTTTCTTATTCACTGCCCTCTGTTCTTTGATGCAGAGAAATATTCTTTGTGCTGAGAACTTTACCTTGGGTATCCTGAGCAGATAACAATTTTCTTTCATACACTGTACCCTTTTTTTTTTCTTTTTGAGACAAGGTCTCACTATGTAGCCCTGGCTGTCCTGGAACTTACTATGTAGACTGAAGAGTCCAAGAATAAGAAAATAAAAATATAGATTTTAGAAATAAGAATGTATAAAAAATATAAAGTTATAAGTCCAGAAAAATGAGAACAGACTGTCAGCAGCTTTCTTAGCAGATCAATGATCAATCATTTACAGTGAGCTATTTTCTCAAACGCTTAAGAAGCCTCCATTCATGCCACAGTCCCCAACCCCTACAATCTCCCTCTCCCTGGAGCTTCAAGTGTATTCAGTTCTCGATCTTAAGGATGCCTTCTTCAACCTAACACTTAAAGCCAAGAGTCAGCCGCTTTTTGCTTTCAAATGGGACAACCAAGACCAGGGCTTCATTGGTCAGTCACCAGGACTCGCCGGCTGCAAGGATTCAAAAATTTCTCAACTGTCTTTGACAAAGCCCTACAATGAGACTTAAAGGATTATCAGGCCTTATGCCTGCAGGTTTCTCTGAGCCTCAGGCCCTTTCGGATCCTATTCTATCACTTCTAGGATTTCAGGAATCTAACAGTAGATTTTGCCAACCTTCCCTGTGCCTCGTTTCCTTAGGACTCCACTCAGGGCTTCGGCAGGCTTCTGTCTGTGCTAGCACTGCTGCTGCCGGCAGCCAGGGAGAGGATTGCCCCTCCTCCCACAGGTACTGCAGTCTCAGACCTGAATGCCAAAGAGGAGCCAGGAGGACAGAGGTGAGCAGAGATGACTACAATGACAGGTACCAAGGATGGCCACTGTCCATCACTTCTCCTGGATGATAATTAGTTTTGGCCTCACAAGATGACTCCTGCTCCAAAGTGGCACAATGGGAAACACCAGAGCAGAGCAGCTGCAGGAGCAGACCCACCAGGAAAGTACAAATGGCCGCAGCCCCTCCCCCTGCCTAAAAATTCAACTGGAAAGAAAAGTTTTGTCCGGTTTAAATGCATAAACATGCCCACTAACTGTTTGTTAACTGTATAAGTTAACCATGTTCAATGCGTACTGGCTGTAGCCCTTATTGACTGCCCAAGCTTAAAATTTACCTCTAAATGTTCTGATTATTGTCTGATATAATCACTTTTCTTTGCCTTCTCAGGAGACAGTCTCAGTGTGGTATAAACTTGTTCTGCCATTACCCAAAGAATGGTTATCCCAATTTCTTTACTAAACTCTATAATTAACCTATCTATCTATCTATCTATCTATCTATCTATCTATATAATTAATCTATATATAATCATCTACAATGAAAAGGTTTTATTTTGATACTAAAAGACTTTCAATTCAAAATCATTATTTTTGACTAAACCTGACTAAAATGTAATGTGAAGTCATAGTCTTAAAAACGCTGCTAATGCTTGGTTTGTCATAGCCAGAACCTGGAAACCACCTAAATGCCCCTCAACTGAAGAATGGATGAGGAAAATATGGTGTACTTACACAGTGGAGTATACACAGCAGAAAAAATAATGACAGCTTGAATTTTGGAGGAAAATGGATGTAGCTAGAAAACATTATTTTGAGTGAGGTAACCCAGACCCGGAAAGATAATTATCACATGTACTCACTCATAGGTGGTTTTTAAACATAAAGCAAAGAAAACCAGCCTACAAACCACAATCCTGGAGCACTTCGATAACAATGAGTGCACTAACAGAGACTTACATAGATCTAATTTACATGGGAAGTAGAAAGTAGAAAAAGACAAGATCTCCTGAGTAAATTGTGAGCCTGGAGACCTTGGGGGCAGGTTGAAGGGGGAGAGGGAAGAACTATGTGGTAAGACAGGACTTTGTATTCAGGGTCTTGATGACCCTCAACACCAGCATACCCTTGACACTGATTCTGGATTCCCCAAAGTCAAAACTCAGACAGGTTCTGGTTTCTGTAACATGGAAGGCCTAGGTTTAATCTCCATCATGACATCATAACCAACAAGCCAGGTTTGATGTGGTAACCCAAGCCTTAAATCCCAGCCTTCCTGAGGCAGAAGCAGTTGGATCTCTGTGAGTTCCCGACTTGCTAGGGCTATGTAGAGAGACCCTGTCTGGAAAGGATAAAGTCAATTCCATAATGGAATATTGGTCTTTTGAAAACAAATCTAGAAATTCTGTTCATTAAGACACAAGAACCACTGGCTGCAGCTGCTGACAACTGGGTGGGAAAAAAAAAAAAACCCTCAGACTCAATAATGAGAAAATGCTCAATTTAGAAAATATTTGAACAGAAAAGTCAGCAATAATATGAGAATTTAATGACCAACAGTGGGGCTGTGAAGATACTTGGAGAGTCCAAGCAGTCACTCTGCAAGCCTGAAGACCTCAGTTTGAATTCTCAGCACCTATATAAAAACAAGCTCTAGAATGCCTTGCTCTAACCTCATCAAGGGATGAGTTACACAAAAAGATCCTGAGAGCTGATTGTTCAGTGAAACCCTTGTCACCGAAGGAAGATACATGATATTTCACTCTGGTATCCACTCTGGTATTCACTCTGGTATCCACTCTGGTATCTCTCTTTCCCTCTCTCCCTCTCTCCCTCTCTCCCTCTCTCTCTCTCTCTCTCTCTCTCTCTCTCTCTCTCTCTCTCTCTCTCTCTC
>NW_026068464.1:48295-50351 GCF_014885135.2 Alexandromys fortis | reverse complement strand
CTCTCTCTCTCTCTCTCTCTCTCTCTCTCTCTCTCTCTCTCTCTCTCTCTCTCTCTCTCTCACACACACACACACACACACACACACACAAGAAAAAAGACAAGCAATTGGTATAGGGCAATGGCCAGAATCAACTGATGTCCCAGGAGGACCGCTCCAGTGTGCCTGGAATGATGTGGCGATTTGAATAATCACTGGGTAGGTTTGGTGATGCCAAATGTATGAGTCCCATATAAGCTAGCTTCTGGGAGGAATGGAAACACAGCACAGCCTGAACATCCCTAATCTGAAATCTGAAATTTGAGAACACTGAATGTCAAATCCAGGTATTCACCTGTGCCTTACTACAGGAAAGAGCTGCTCAACTAGAAGTGGCTTCACTCAGGATATGGAGATGAGATCCTCTAAGAATCTTCAACTACTGAGAGGATACCATCCTCGCCCACCCCTTCAGGAGATCCATTCAACCTCAAGAGAAAGATGCAGGCATTGCCATGACAACATAGACACTGAAGACCACTAGGGACCACTTGATGGGGTTGCGGGGGGGGCGAATGTGATCAACCCTTCAAGGCAGCATCAGCAACAGGGTGAATAGAAGCTGGGATTTCCCTCAAATCAGACATCCAGTCACAACACCACCATCCCCAGGGCACAGGCCAGGCAGAGGCAAACATAACATTCTGATTATCATAAACCAAGATTTTAGCAGGAGATGACATTGTGGGTGCTCAGCCCTGACTTTGCCAGACAACCAGGAACCAGAAGAACCATGCTCCAGGGTTGAGGTGTCACTATAGGAATGAACTTGCAGCTGACTGAACTCTCCAGGATACTCCCTGACCTGAACATGTTTTCCCCATTCTCTCTAAGCACTGCAGTTGAAAATATCATACAGGAAGGTCCAGAGGTGTACACCACCAAAGTTGTACATTTAAACTTTCTGGTTGGGATAGCAAAATCTCCCATGCCAGCTGTGCCTGTGACCCACACCAAATGCCCGCTATCAGTGCCCATCACAGGAGCCATTTAGGTTATGGAAGGGATGGTGCTGAAGGACAGACTTAACATAATGCTACCCCCAAAGCAGGAGGGGCCACAAATAAGGTGCAGGTGCTGAACATAGAGACTTACTAACGCTGAGACTTGTGACTGTGCCCTGACCCTGGAGGCAGCAGTGGTGCCTGGCAAAGGTCCATGAGGTATCCTCCTGAATCAGGCTGTGGCTGCCCATGTGTCCTCTACTCATAGTGGTTCCAGGAGTAAAGGACTCCATTACCTTCCTAGTTTTCTTCTCAAATTGCAGGTATTGGACTGAACCACTCTTCCTTCAGCAAGCGACACAGTGTCATAGAACAAGAATGCTGCAGCAGGTAGACACCGAGCATGAGCAGGACCCCACAATGGAGAGTAAAGTACCGGCCCTTCTTCAGACTGACTCCTTCAACCTCCCCAGGTATGCACAGGGCAGCTACTGCATGTAGTAACCTTTATAGGATACTTAGTGTTTACGAGACATTCATAGAATGCCCTTGCATGCAGTTCCTTGGAGTAGGAGGAAAGAGCAAGTAAAAGTGAAAGTGAAAGCTAGGGGCCACTGGGGTGGTTCATTGTGTAGAGGGCATAATTGGCGTAGCTCAGTGGGTAGTGGGCTTGCCATCCATCCTGACAACCTCAGTTCAATCCCTGGAATTGAAGTGGGAGGAGAGAAACAACTCCCAAGAGCCATCCTCTGACCTCTACATGTGCCACATGGCAAGTAAATTGGTGTAATTTTTAAAGGGGGCAAGAGAGATCACTTGGTGGTTGAGTGCTTGATGCTTCTGCATCAAGTTCCCAGTACCCACTGAAGGGTCACAGCCATTTCAGTTCTTAGGATTCAGTGGCCTCTCTGGCCTGTAGGAGCTCCTACATTTATGTGCACATTCCCCCACCTCCCTGTAACACCTGATTTTGTGTTACCCCCACTTTTTTAAATGTGTCCTGATCATTTGTATTGAAAACATTTTTTTTTTTTTTTTTTTTTTTTTTTTTTTTTTTTTGTTTTTTTTTTTTT
>NW_026068464.1:34720-37759 GCF_014885135.2 Alexandromys fortis | reverse complement strand
GGCAAGTAAATTGGTGCAATTTCTAAAGGGGGCAAGAGAGATCACTTGGTGGTTGAGTGCTTGATGCTTCTGCATCAAGTTCCCAGTACCCACTGAAGGGTCACAGCCATTTCAGTTCCTAGGATTCAGTGGCCTCTCTGGCCTGCAGGAGCACCTACATTTATGTGTACATTCCCCCACCTCCCTGTAACACCTGATTTTGTGTTAACCCCCCCCCCTTTTTAATGTGTTCTGACCATTTGTATTGAAAACATTTTTTTTGGTCTAGCTCCACCTTGACTCTTTTTAAGGGCAGAAACAATTACCTGACCCATCAGGTAAGTGCCATCAATGTCCCTTGTATAACTGGATAAAATCATTTAAATTTTTATTTTTATGGGGGCATAGAGCCTCTTGACAGTATTTGTTAAAATTTTTAATAGGACAATCACTTTAGGACTGAGCTCACATCCCCAAAATGTGACAGGCGGTCAATAAACTCAGAATAAGGTTTTGAAGGCCCTTGAAGGGTCTTAGACAGTTGTTCTCCTGTTCCTTTGTTAGGTAAAGCTTCCCACGCTTTACCGCAGCTCAGCATAAACAGCAGGATTGTAAGTGATCTGTGCTGCTAAACCAGCATACTGTCCTTTACCAGTTAATATGTCAAGGTCACTCTAGGAGGAAACCCATTACAATCCTCCTGTATTTTACCTCTCCACAATAATTCTCTCCCAAAAGACAGGCTTGGCAAAGTTGCCTTTTTTTTTTTTTTTTTACTAACTTTATTATTAGTGTAATCTCCTTTTTTAAAGTTTTTTCTCTTTTATATTTCTTTTAGTACTCTTAACTTTCTTCTCCTCAAAACTCTTAATAGAACTCACAGATTTTATATCCTGAATCTCCTCAAAGGTTTAGTTTGGATTTTTTAATTGCTCTTTTACTTTATATCATCACTGAGGAGAGCATCTCTGACTAAGCATCATAGTAAAAATATCGCTATGGGAAATTCTTCTGGCCCTCACTCTTTTAATACTTTTACCTTTACCTGCTCCCAATCAGTAATATTAAAACCTCCTGTGTGTAGAAACCAGGGACTAAACTCTCTCAAAAAAATTAGGCAATTAACTACCTTATATAAAAGAAAATTGTCTTAAGGAACTCTTGTGTTATCTTATTTTAATACCGGTGCCTTCCTTGCCTTGCTTTTCTAAAAGCACTATCAATTGGCCCTTTATCGGCCATCAATACTGAAACAGAATTACTTGCACCCATTACCAATACACCCTCATCATTTAATTTCTTACCTGCTTGCCAGCCTTCCGAGGGCGACCTCTCAGGGATCCCTACTTCCCAATCTCGCTGATGGGACTCCGACTGTAATTTCTAATCATCCCAGCTGGGCCTCCAATTGTAACACCCAATTCTACGTTACAGTTTGCATGCCACTGTAGCGTACATGAGTAGGCCAAGGGCCTGTAGATTGAAACAACACACAAAGAGACCTGGGTCATTCAAAAGGAGATCAGCGGAATGCAGAACGCCGTTTATTTAACCTTGGGGAAATCCTTATATACCTCTCTGCTGTACAGGATTTCCACCCAGGCAGGTGGGAAATTACCACACCAAAGATGGAGTCAACAATGCACTACAGCTAATCACCAGGTATGGCAGAGGGAGCACAGGAACAAACAATGTTTTAGCTGGCTGACCGGAAACTGTCCTCAAGATGAACCCCAAGAACAAGGTAGACTGGGCCCTACACCTCCCACCCAAACAAAAACAAAAAAATTCAAAACAACAAAACTCCACACCATCTTGTATTGGTTCTTCCCTGGTGGGGTCTGTCAGGTTTTTGCTTCACCCTTTGTCTTAGTCAGGATTATTATTGCTGCTATGAAACACCATAACCAAAAAAAAAAAAAAAAAAAAAAGTAAGTTGGGAAGGAAATGGTTCATTTTGCCTACACATCTATAGCGCTGTTCATCATTGTAGGAAGTCAGGACGGGAACACAAACAGTGCAGGAACCTGGAAGCAGGAGCTGATGCAAAGGCCATAGAAGGGTGCTGCATACTGGCTTGCTTCCACTGTGATGATTCTGGTTTCTGTCAAGTTGACATAAAACCAGCCAGTATACCCCTAGTAAAGCTTGGCTGCCTGAATGCTGAGATCTTGCTTTCCCCACCTTCTTATTCTTTAAATCAGCAGAAGAAAAAAGATTCATTCCTGTAACTGTCTAGCCTGTCCCAGCATAGACCAGCAAGACCCAACTACATCACATCCTCACCCATGGCCCCTCTTTTCCCACCACTCTACAGTCCCTCCCTTGTCCCCTTTTCCTCACCTCCTAGGCCCAGCACTTCAGTCTCTCATGGAAGAACAGAACCCCCTCCTCTGGGAGACCCTCTGGCCCCATTATGCTTAACCCCCTGGATGGTCCCCGGGCTCTGGGACGTCTCCCCTTGCACTGCCCCAGCTCTACAGACACGGCCTGCTGCTCCCCTTCACCTGTACCTCACTTCCCAGCTCTGCTTTGTATCAGCACTAAATGATCTCTGCCACCTTTGTCTGTTCTCCTTTGCTCCTTGTCTGCCCTTCAGATGCTCTGCTGCACCCTCTGATCACAGCAGAACCCCAACATGGCCCTTCTCCTGAACCAACAGCCCACAGCAGCCCAGGTCATGGGGCCACCAGCAGCTTGGGCCCAAGACTCAGGGCTCCTTCCTCCTTAAATGGTCAATTCAGGCTGAGACAGGCTGGCCTGCTGCTGGGTCTTTCTGCCCCTAGACCTCAGTGCCTCTGGGCATTCCTGGGCCCTGTTCCTCACTGCAAACCAGCAGCAGCTGCCGCCTTCTTAGCCTTTTCTCTCCAGTCACAGCTGCTCCATTGGAGCAGCCTGGGTCTCACTGGGTTTCTGGTGTGCCTTGTGGTTTTCATCTCAGGAGTGGGGAAGTCTGCATGATTCACTTGGGGTTGCACCTGGCTGAGTTGTGCAGGCTGGCCTCACACTCTCCATGAGATTCTCCTGCTCCCCAAATGCTGGGATGACATGTGTGCTACC
>NW_026068464.1:21835-30830 GCF_014885135.2 Alexandromys fortis | reverse complement strand
CCTCACCTCCTAGGCCCAGCACTTCAGTCTCTGATGGAGACTGTCCTGGGAAGAACAGAACCCTCTGGATGGTCCCCGGGCTCTGGGACCTCTCCCCTTGGACTGCCCCAGCTCTACAGACACGGCCTGCTGCTCCCCTTCACCTGTACCTCACTTCCCAGCTCTGCTTCATATAAGCACTAAAAGATCTCTGCCACCTTTGTCTGTTCTCCTTTGCTCCTTGTCTGCCCTTCAGATGCTCTGCTGCACCCTCTGATCACAGCAGAACCCCAACATGGCCCTTCTCCTGAACCCAGCAGCCCACAGCAGTCCAGGTCATGGGGCCATGAGCAGCTTGGGCCCAAGACTCAGGGCTCCTTCCTCCTTAAAAGGTCAATTCAGGCTAAGACAAGCTGACCTGCTGCTGGGTCTTTCTGCCCCTAGGCCTCAGTGCCTCTGAGCATTCCTGGGCCCTGTTCCTCACTACAAACCATCAGCAGCTGCCGCCTTCCTAGCCTTTCCTCTCCAGTCACAGCTGCTCCATTGGAGCAGCCTGGGTCTCACTGGGTTTCTGGTGTGCCTTGTGGTTTTCATCTCAGGAGTGGGGAAGTCTGCATGATTCACTTGTGGTTGCACCTGGCTGAGTTGTGCAGGCTGGCCTCACACTCTCCATGAGATTCTCCTGCTCCCCAAATGCTGGGATGACATGTGTGCTACCATGCTGGCTAGAAAATAAGTTCTATAAAAGACAGGGATGTGAGATCCTGGCTACTTCAACAGCAGGGGCACCAAAGTTGAGTGCCAAGACATCTTGGACTACGTCTAACAGTGGGGGTCTCCGTGACTGTCACCCTCAGGACATGGCTATGTTAATAAAACTAGGTAGTAAGCAAACCTGTCAGAGGTTACAAACAAGACTGCCAGGCTGGTGCCACTCAGTGGCAGAGTGCTCACTTGGCATTGTGAGGGCCCAAGTTTCATCTCTGCCATCACAGTAAACAACACATCTGCTGGGGATGTAGCTCAGTGGTTGGGTGATTGCCTAGCATATGTGAGGACCTGGGCTCCATCCCCAGGACTAAACCCCAACACCACAAAACCCCACCAGATCCAGCGATCACTGTCAACAATGAGTGCCTGAGTACAATTCTCATGACCCTATGGTGCAAGGAGAGAAACAGCTCCCTCAAGTTGTCCTTGACCCCTACATGCTCCTACCCCCTCCACACACACAGAAAGTGTAATTAAGAAAAGCAAGAAGCAGGGCAGTTGCTGGCGCACACCTTTAAACCTAGCATGTGGGAGACAGAGGCCAGTGAGTTTGAGGCCAGTTTGGCCTACAGAGCAAATTCCAGGACACCCAGAACTGCACAGAAATCCTGTTTTGCAAACAAAACAAAGTAAAAAAGAAGAAGAAGAAGAAGGAGGAGGAGGAGGAGGAGGAGGAGGAGGAGGAGGAGGAGAAGAAGAAGAAGAAGAAGAAGAAGAAGAAGAAGAAGAAGAAGAAGAAGAAGAAGAAAAGAAAAAAAAAAGAAAGAAATTGGGTCTGAAGAGCAGTTGCTGCTCTATCTGAATTTAGTCACAAAGCCAAAGGGCACCTGAAACTTCCAGCCAGAACTCTCAGTGTGAGCCATAGGTCTTTTGTCTATCTCACTCGCCTATTGACACTTCTTCTCAGACACTGCCAATCTCTTCCTCTAGCATAAGCACTGCGCAGCCCACTGCTCTTTCCATCCTAGACAGACAGAATCTATATATTTTATTTTAAGAGGCAATAACCAGAAGTCTGTTCCCCAGCACCTTTGCTGGCCTTTTCTTTGGGGCATCTTATCCCCTTCTGTGCCTTTTCTCTTGGGGCACAGATAGAGCCAGGCTCCACTCTGAATACAAACCATGGGCTGTATTCAAGCATCCATGGACATCACCCTGGGTTGGCCTCTGATCAAAGAGATTATTGTTTCCAAGGCCACCAGGTAGTTGCTCCCTTGTCTGTTTCTTGAAGAGCAGTGTTTTTCCTTGTGCTCATGAACGCTGTGATTCACTGTGTTAACCCAGGCTTTGCTGGGTTGATCAGTGTTTGGATTTTTGAAAAGTTTGTAAATTCAAAATTGGATACATTCAGAATGGAATCTGTGGTTCTTTATTAAAACACCAGTTTCATGAAAGAGAAAATACTAAATGAGCTAGCAATCTTGAACACTAGCTCAGTAGATATTTCATCCCTTTTATGTCATTACTTCATGCCTAAATAATCCTGGTGGTTGATGTTTTTCCTACTTAGTTTGTGACTATTCTTTGTAAACCCCTATTGCTTTAGTCAGGTTTTCCAGAGACCTGAGACTAGAACTAGAGATATATCACATTGGTTTAGAGATAAAAATAATTTTGCCTATTGTCTAAATCTTGTGCAACAGCTGTTCCTGGTTGTAGTGGAGCAATTTAGACAACCAGGGATTTGGAGGTGTGACTACCTCCTCCAGACTGGTTAGATCAACCCTAAGTGACTTTGTGAAGGGTATGCTGGTCCCTGTGAAAATAAGCAGATGATAGTGTTGCTTAGAGGAGTATCGGGATTGCTGGAGAGCACCAGGAGGAGGCAAAGTCTGTGTGTAGATAAATATGAGTTGTACTCAACAGATAAATAAATAGATAAATAAATAAATAAATGCTTCCTGGGGAGCAAAGTGTTAAGAACTGCTTCTCAGGTACAGAGAGGAAGAGGGAGGACTCCCTCTGTCAGGAAAATGTCTTTTAAGTCTTGTCTTAAACAGAATGGGTTCTCTTGAAACTAGTAAGCTCCTGTAAGAAGTCAGAAATTCTCTGTTGCAGTGAGTTCTAGCATTTAGAGTTAAGTTAATGAAGTATTGCCCCGTATCCAGTTCTGCACCCTTCCTCATGTACTGACCTCTTCTCCTTCTTGAAGCACTGATGAAACAGATTAATCCAGCCCTGGAAAAGGCAGAATTGAGAAAACCTTCTTATGGGAGGTAAGGAATTCTTCTTGATAATAGTAAAATAAATTTCCTCTCAGTGGGGTTGAGGAAGTGGCAGAGCCCCTGCTGTGGATTGAGCCAACAACAGAGGTCATGTGCCTTGGTGAGTAGTGTGCCTTTGCAGATTTGGTTTGGGAGAGGGGACACAAAGCTCTTCTCTTTTGCCAGGCAAATTTCAGAGGGTTTTGTGGAAGTGTTTCTTCCCAATGACTGGTTTATTCTTGTCAAGCTGTGTCTGGACTAGATCTGACTTCTGAGACTCTAGGTGAGTCAGAGAGTAAATGTGTGGAGGTGGGTGACAAACCAGGGCTTTTCAAAGCTCAGCTGTAACAGGGGAGTAGAAGTTTGACTGGCTTTGCCTTTCTCTGACTTTGTTTTGCAGTGCTTGGTACTAAACCTAGGCTTTGTAAATGTTAGATAAGGGGTTGGAGAGATGGCTCAGCAGTTGAGAGCACTGACTGCTCTTCCAGAGGTCCTGAGTTCAATTCCCAGCAACCACATGGTGGCTCACAACCATCTGTAATGGGGTCTTGTGCCCTCTGGTGGCCTGCAGGTATACATGCAGACAGAACACTGTATACATAATACATAAATAAATCTTTAAAAAATGTTAGATAAGTGCTCTCACAACAACCTATATTCCCAGGCCTCCACAGGAACTGTATAAACATATTTTCAATTTGGAGTGAGTCTTCGGGCCTGCTAGTGCAGTGGTCTGAGAATGGTGCATTTAGGCACACACATTTCAGTGTTTAGACTGTTTGGGAAGGTGTGACCTTGAGGGAGGTGTGTCACTGGGAGTTGGCTTTAAGGTGTCATTCTCAGTTACTTCTCTCTGGCTCCTGCTTGTGAACCAAGTTGGTACAAGCTTTCAATTATTGCTCCTCCACGTGCCTTCCTGCTGCCACGCTCACCACCATGATGGTCACGGAATCATGAGCCCAGAATTAAATGGTTTCTTTTTTTGAGTTTCATTGGTGCCAGTGCTTTACCACAGCAATAGAAAAGAAACTAAGGCAGCAGGTGAAGGCACTTACCACCAAGCTTGATTCCTAAAACTTGGATGTGGAAGGAGAGGACGAACTCCCACAAATTGTCTTCAGACCTGCACACATGCCTCATGACATACATGCACCTATACATATATAAACAAATCAATAAATTTAAACAAGACATTTTAAAAATTGTCTTAAAGGACATTAGGGCATTTGAATGTTGAGAGTAATATTTGAATAATCTTTTGAACTTAGAACAAAACATATGACTACTTACATATGGTGCATTTGGGTTTATCACAGTAATAGCTGTAGTTTTAGCATATGGATCTTTATCTGCTCAGCACATTTATCTCTATTAATGATAAAGTATAGTTTTAAATTCTGCTTATATATTTTTATAGTTAAATAATATATGGTTGTATTTCTCATGTGGTCCAATATGGCATGCATGTGTCCTGCATGGGTGATTAAGTGTGAGTAGTTGTCATACCTCTCGCCTCATACACTTGCCATTTCTTTGTTCTCATAGCACCATCAGTCCACTCTGTTATTTTGAAATAATCAGTCAGCTGTTGTCATTCTTAATGATCTTATTGTTCTATGTTATATGGGCTCTCCATATGTAGATTCAGGTCCTGGGGATCTGATTCTTTCTTCTACTTCCATGTGCATGAAAAATTTATTTGATGCACAGATATACATGCAGGCACAACACCCGTGCACATAAAAATAAAGTCTTAAGGTAATAGAAACAATTAAAATTATTGTTGTAAATGCTATCCATTTTTAGATACAATATTTCTAATAATGAAATTACTATTCCATTCTTCCAAAATAAGAATAGCAATATTATGACTGTTTCCATGATTCTGATACTATTAATACTTCAAGAAACATAATTTATATATTTTATAGTATTTATTTTGAAAGAATGCTTCAACATAATTATTAACTTAAAAATGTAGGAACCTTTCATAAGGGATTAAGTTGTACCCAAGTTAGTTCACATTAATTTTAAGTATACCACAAGAACATAAATGATCATTTTCCTGAACCAAGTTTATTTTCCTAGAATATAAATAGTTGTAATCTTTAGCTAACTTCACTGCCCAGGATCAACTATATGATAGACAATCCAGACCATTTAGACACTTTTCTTTTTTGCTTTTTCCTTTTATCCTTTTTTTTTTCCCTGTTGGTTTTTTGAGACAGGGTTTCTATGTAGCTTTGTAGCCTGCCCTGGAAGTAGCTCTTGTAGTCCAGCCTGGCCTCAAACTCAGAGATCTGCCTGCCTCTGCCTCCTGAGTGCTGGGATTAAAGGTGTGTGTCACTACCACCCCACTCAAAAAGGTGATTTTTAATTTGCACTATGGCTGACTAATTACAATATGACTTTTAAATATTCTCTACCAGAGTTACTTTAAAACAAACTTACCAATCAATAAAATGTTATTATTACCTGTTAAGTAAATATGCCATTTCAAAGATTCTGAAGTGAGAAGTAAAATCATGAGAATTAAATGGGAAAAATAGTGGTGACAAAGCAAATTTATTAAGTAAATAAGGATGTTGATTTAATGAAAGTCTCAGTTATAAAAATGAATATTCTGGTGATTACACCATCCTGTTTGACAAAGCAGAGGCAGACGAGATCTTCCAAGAGTTGGAGCAAGAAGTGGATTATTTTACTGGTGCACTGGCCAAGGTCCAACTATTTGGAAAGTGGCACAGCGTTCCCAGGAAGCAGGCAACCTACAGAGATGCTGGACTGACATAAACCTTCTCTGGCCTTACATTGACACCAAAGCCCTGGATTCCAGTTGTAGAGCGAGTTTGAGATCTGATCTTCCGGGTGACAGGACAGACCTTCACCTTTGTGCTCATTAACAGGTACAAAGATGGTTGTGACCACATCAGGGAACACAAAGATGATGAAAGAGAACTGGCTCCTGGGAGTCCCATCGTATCTGTCTCCTTTGAGGCCTGCAGAGACTTCCTCTTCCAGCACAAAGACTCTCGAGGGGAGAGACCCCAGCAGACAGTAGAGGTAGTCAAGCTGCAGCTGGCCCATGAAAGCCTACTGATGATGAACCACTGCACCAATACCCACTGGTACCACAGTCTCCCCATCCGCAAGAAGGTCCTGGCTCCTTGGGGCAACTTGACTTTTCTGAAAATTTTACCTACTAAGAAATAAAACATTTTCTGTTAAAAAGATGAACACTTTTGTTATAAAATATGAATGTTTTATTTACTTTTCTATTGCCATAACAAAACATCATAACCAAGGCAATATATATAAGAAACTTTTATAATTTAGGTCTCATGGTTTCAGAGGGTTGGAGTCTATGACTATTGTAGAAAGGAGAATGACATCATGAAGACAGGCATGATGTTAAAGCAGTAACTAAGATCTTACATCTTCAGACACAAGCTTAAAGCAGAGACAGAGTGTGAGCTAACTAGAAATGGTATTGGACTTTAAAATTTCAAAGCCTAGGGCTGGAGAGATGGCTCCAAGGTTAAGAGCATTGCTTGCTCTTCCAAAGGTCCTGAGTTCAATTCCCAGTAACCACATGGTGGCTCACAAACATCTGTAATGGGGTCTGGTGTTCCCTTCTGACTGGCAGGCAGACACACAAACTGAATATTGTATACATAATAAATAAATATTTAAAAAAATAAAAAAATTCAAAGCCTACCCCCTAGTGACACACTTCCTCTTAACAGGACCACAACTTATTCTTCCCAAACAGGTTCACCATCTGAAGACCAATCATTTCTATATCTGAGCCAATGGGGGCCTGTTCTCATCCAAATAATACAATGAACATTATTATTGTATTTAATTGCAGGTCTTGCTTAATAGAGAAAGTGAGAAGCAAGAAAATGATTATTGGGGGGCTGGAGAGATTAGCTGGCTCAGCAGATAAGAGCACCAACTGACCTTACAGAGGTCCTGAGTTCAATTCCCAGCAACCACATGGTGGCTCACAACCATCTGTAATGAGGTCTCTGGTGCCCTCTTCTGGCCTGCAGACATACAGACAGACTATTGTATACATAATAAATAAATATTTAGAAATACATAAATAAAAAAAATTTAAAGAAAATGAAGACTAACTTAAGAGGTATGGAGAGGCAATAGCATGAAGTCCCCTCCTGGGACTGGCCTCAGGTCACCAGGTCAATAAGAGACCACATGTGGAACTTGTGAAAACTCATTCTGGTGCTCACAAAAGTGTTGGCATGTTGGAGGCTTGCCACAGCACCTCTCTTCCCCAGGGACAGAGTACTCCTCGAACATTTATTTCCTAGGTCTCTCGAACCTCAATGAACAGCACCTCACACAATGAGGGGTCAACACTCTGGCTGCCAAGCTTATGACACCATGCTACTACCATTTCTCCATTCTCAGGTGGGCACATATTCAGGATACTTGGTCTGTCCCGCAGTTAGTTCTTACCACCCTCCAGTTTTCCAAGATGCCACAATGAAGCGCCTATCTGCTCTTCTTCCTGGCACACTCATCTTTGTCAGTACAACAAAAACAGTTGATAACAATCTATTTTTTCTCCTAGCAACCTGCCTTCTCATTTCTCTCAAGGAACAAATGCCTGAGGTCTCCAGGATGGCAGTTAACTGCATATCTCTCCAGCCACACGTCCCATTGAGGGTGAGTCCACCAACTCCCAGCCCTCCCCTCCCACACATTACCCATGCCTCCAGGAAGCAGCCAGATATGAACCGGTGTGAGTCTGGGATGTTTGGGTGAAAGCTTCGCCTCAGTTCCTGGAATCCATATACCGAAAGAGTCTGGTATGTTTGATGGAAGTTTCATCCCAAAACCCCTCCCCTGGAAGTTTCCTCAGTCCAGACTCCACCTCTGAGGAAGCCCACCAAATGATGACTCCCTCCCCAGAGATGCTCAAGACCACTCCCACTGGGTATTTAAATTGTACTCCCAAAAATAAGCACATGGTTTTCTGCTCTTTGTGCACTTAGGAAAATAATAAAGAGATGAGCACTTATTGCTTCTTTTATTTTTAAGATTGTTTATTTTTCTTGAAGAGGCGAGATGCTGTTTTGTCATTGAAAGAAGGGGTGCATTCTCTGATCTGCTGTGGACTTTATTGTCCAGGAACAGTGTATAATTTAAGGTAAAAATTTAAAAATGCATGTTTTCTGAAAAGCTGTTTTCATGAGATGATGTTGAATAATATAAGTTTGAAAAACACTCTATATATTGTCCATTTCTTTTCTTAGATTTATTTATTATGTATGCAGTGCTCTGCCCACATATATACCTGCTTGCCAGAAGATAACACCAAATCTCATTATAGATGGTTGTAAGCCACCATGTGGTTGCTGGGAATTGAACTCAGGACCTTTGGAAGAGTAGGCAATGCTCTTAACCATCTCTCCAGCCCTGTTGTCCATTTCTTGAGCATTGATATTGTTTGTTATTCTTCCCCCATTGTGTGTATACATGCAATGTGCATGTGCCCATGTGTTAATGACATCAGCTAACATTTCTTGATGTTCTAAGGGACATTGTAGGTAATCCTGTCCTGAGAAATGCAGGAAAAGTATATGGAACAGCATTTACTAGTGGAAGACTAGACAGTCTATATTTAAGAAATTTACAATTTAATATTGTCCATTTTGATAATATCTGAGATAACAAAAATTATTGTTAAAAATTTATTTTTATGTTAGTAGAAACATTAAAAGTGTGTACTTTGCTTGTTCCTTTAAATTATAAATCATACTTTGTGTAAAGAAACATATATATATTAGACATTAAGTGGGATATATACAAAGAACTCAAGAAATTGGTTATCAAAAGAACAAATAATCCAATAAAAAATGGGGTGCAGACCTAAACAGAGAACTCTCAACAGATGAATCTAAAATGGCTGAAAGACACTTAAGGAAATGCTCAACATCCTTAGTCATCAGAGAAATGCAAATCAAACCAGTCTGAGAATGGCCAAAATTAAAAACATGGATGACACCTCATGC
>NW_026068464.1:17123-20790 GCF_014885135.2 Alexandromys fortis | reverse complement strand
TGCAGAAACAACTAGTTTTTACTTTGTGAGTAGTATGGTGGTTTGAAAGAAATATCCCCTGTCTTAGTTAGGGTTTCTACATGAAGAGACACCATGACCATGCCAACTTTTTAAAAGGAAAACATTTATTTATTAGAAACATTTTCAAATGTTTAGTCCATTATCATGGCAGGAGCATGTTGGCATACAGACACACATGGTCCTGGCTATATTTTTTTAATATTTATTTATTTACTTATTATGTATACAATATTCTGTCTGTGTGTATGCCTGAAGGCCAGAAGAGGGCACCAGACCTCATTACAGATGGTTGTGAGCCACCATGTGGTTGCTGGGAATTGAACTCAGGACCTTTGGAAGAGCAGGCAATGCTCTTAACCACTGAGCCATCTCTCCAGCCCCTGGCTACATTTTGATTAGAAGGCAGCAGGAAGTGGATGGACACAAGGCTGTCTTGGCCATACTTCCTCCAACAAGGCCAATCTAATGCTTTAATCAGGGTTTCTGTCGCTGTGAAGAGACAACACGAGGCTTGTCCTGGATATCAATTGTCACTCTACTGGAGAAAAGTGTTTATCTCTCTCCCAGCAGGTATAAGTGACAATTCAGTTTTTAACCTTTATAGTAGTATCTAAAAAGTGTTTTTGTTTATTAAATCATTTATTAATTTTTAAAATTATAAAAAATTAAAATATCAGATAAAGCAACAGTTACAACATCAAAGTTGACAAAACAAACCAGCAGTAGGCAAAGATCCCAAGAGAAGGCACAAGGACCAGAGCCACACTCATTGCCACACTCTGAAATCCCATGAGCTTTGCTCATGCTTATTTATAGGACTTAGTTATCTTGGTGTCCACCATTCCCTCAGTATCATAAACTATTTTCCAACTCCTCTTTCATGGGGTTCCCTGAACTCTAAGTTCTTGGATTTCATGGAGATATCCTCTTACTCTCTGTGCAATTCCTGGCTGTGGGTCTGTGTTTGTTCCCATCTGCTGCAGGATGAAGCCTTTCTGATGATGGTTGACCAAGGAATTCATAGATAAGTATACAATATCATTAGATTCACTTTATCAATATGTTTCTTTTTGTTTTCTTTTAGACCAGCATTAATTCATTTTCCAATAAGTTCATAGACTGTTGGTTGATGGAGGGTAAGTATATGATCAATTGTGTTGTGGCTCCCTCTTCTGGCCACAGGTTGTTATGTGCTTGTCCTGTGAAAATGATGTTCATACCAGGTACTGTGTAACATACCACCTGTGGTAGGAAAAATTTGGTGCACCTGAGCATTGTCTTCTCCCACATTTGCCTTGGCCCACAAGAAAACAAGTTTCCTCTCCCAAAAAGAAACCCAACCTTAACCCTTAAAGAAAGGCACATTTGTTCTCCATTGAGGCTCATGCTCACCCTTCTACCTGGCAAAAATCCAAAGGTCTTTCAGATCTTTGAAAAATCTAGGGAAACCAGGTGGCTGAATATCATTAGATAGCTCAGGCCAGGGTCTTCTGTCTAGTCCGATGTCACACTGTTCTCCAAATACCCAACTAAAAGTTGTGTTAGAATTTGTAGTCATTAGGGCTGGAAAGATGGCTCAGCGGTTAAGAGCATTGCCTGCTCTTCCAAAGGTCCTGAGTTCAATTCCCAGCAACCACATGTTGGCTCACAACCATCTGTAATGAGGTCTGGTGCCCTCTTCTGGCGTTCAGGCATACACACAGAAAGAATATTGTACAATAAATAAATAAGTAAATAAATAAATAAATATTAAAAAAAGGAATTGTAGTCATTATCCTGAATCCCACAATCAATGTTATATGTTATACTGAATAAATAGGATCATGATTGTTTGTGATTGTAGGACACCAAAGAGAAACTGGCTGCCGTGGTGGTGCCCACTATTAGTTGGAGAACTCGAGGAGGAGGATAGAGGCAGGCAGGTATCATGGAGTAGGGCATCCTGGTCCACATAAATAGCTCTAGGCTAAATACATATGAAAGAAATCTGTTCCAAAATACATTTTTCAGTAATTGACACCCAAGATGAACACGTCATTTTATATATTATACTGTGTGTCCCTTCTGCCTTCAGAGTGAGAAATCAAAGTTTATCATGCCAAGAGAATGGTTATGACAAACTCAGAAATCTGAGCAACCAGGAAGATAAGTAGAGATGGCTCAGAGGTTAAGAGGACCGGCTGCTTTTCCAGAGGTCCTGAGTTCAATTCCCAGCAACCTCATGGTGGCTCACAGCCATCTGTAAAGGAGATCTGGTGCCCCCTTCTGGCCAGCAAGCATACAGAAAGAACACTGTATACATAAATAAATAAATAAATCGTTATTATGTAGAAATAAATAAATCTTTAAAAAAAAGAACAAAAGGGACTGAAACATTAAGATAAAAATATAGGTAGGTTAGGCACGTGCCTTAAATCCCAATACTCGGGACAAGCAGGTGGTTCTCTGTGAGTTCAAGGAAGCTTGGTCTACAAAATGAGTTTCTGAACAGCCAGGACTGTTACAAATCCTGTCTCAAAAAAAATTTAACCAGGGCTGCAGGATGGCTCAGGGCTCAAGGACATTTGACTGCTCTTCCTAAGGACCTGGTTTCAATTCCTAGCACCCAAAAGGCAGTTCACAATTGTTTATAATTCCATTTCCAGGGGACCAGACACCCCTGGGAAAACATCATAGCATAGTTTCTTTTAAAAATATGATTTTTTGGAAGCCAAAGTAGCTAATCTCATACTATTACTAAGCAAAACCAAAACCAAAACTAAAACACCCAGTTAGGGCTGGAGAGATGGCTCCACAATTAAGAGAATTTACTGTTTTTCAATAGGACCCTGGTTTATCTCCCAGTACTCACATGGCAGCTCACAATTGTCTCTAAGTCCAGTCCAGGGGAATCCAACATCCAGCACTGTCTTATAGATATACATGCAGGCTAAACAACAATGTACATGAAACTATAAAGTTCATTAAAAAGAAAATATCAAGGTAGAAATATCACCATTTACTTTGTTTAGATCTATAACTAAGTTATAGATTATAAGTTAGATATCCTTAAAAGTAGATTTGAAAAATTAATATTTAATATGAAGTGTATAGGTACACTTTACTCATATGTAAAACTGAGAAAAGGACACTGGGTGATGGTCGCAGACACCTTTAATCCAAGCACTCAGGAAGCAGAGGCAGACAGATTTCTGTTATTCTGAGACCAACCTGGCCTACATGGCGCTAGTTACAGAACAAGCTCCAAAGACACAGGTACAAAACACAGAAAAAAATAAAGCAAAAAAAGATTAAAAAAAAACCTGTTTAGTGACTTGCTGGTCTCTGAATATCCATGCAGAAGGGGTTCTGTTTCAGTTATGGTGAGCACCTTTGCCTACCATTTCCCATCAAACAATTCTTTCCATGCAAATTAGGCTATTGCCGATAATTCTGATTGGCTGCATGCTCTGACAAATTTGTGGCCCTAGTTGAGTAAATAGAAATTCTGGGTTTTCTGCCCAGAATGCTTCTAATAACTTGATTGGAGCTTGAATATGTACCTCATGTGCTTTCTCCCTCCACCATCACTTTATTATTTTATGTCTATAAATTTTTGTTTGTTTGGTTTTTTTTTTTTTTTTTTTTTTTTTTTTTTTTTTTTTTT
>NW_026068464.1:15061-16984 GCF_014885135.2 Alexandromys fortis | reverse complement strand
TTTTTTTTTTTTTTTTTGGTTTTTCGAGACAGGGATTCTCTGTAGCTTTGGAGCCTGTCCTGGAACTAGCTCTGTAGACCAGGCTGGTCTCGAACTCACAGAGATCCGCCTGCCTCTGCCTCCTGAGTGCTGGGATTAAAGGCGTGTGCCACCACCGCCCGGCTTTCTATAAATGTTTTGTCTTTTTTTGTCAGTGGACCACATGCTTGCCCAGGCTGGGCTTGAACTCACAGAGATTCACCTGTCTGCTCCTCCCATGTGCAGGGATAAAAGGCCTGAGCAACCACCACTGGCTTTGCTTGTTTGTTTGTTTTTTTAAGTTTCTGTTTATATATCACCAAGCCCAGCCCAGAAGAATTTTTGTCCCTTGAGACAGTGTTTCTCTGGGGACAGCTTGTATAGAAACTAGCTCTCTAAACCATGCTGTCCTCAAATTCCACCTACTTCTGCTTCCCAAGTGCTAGGATTAAAGGCATGCACAACCAGTGCTCAGAAACAGGGGATCCAGACCGCTTTATCCCCAGCATTCTAGGACTCATTAAGTACACCATGCCGAATTTCAAATCAAAGATCTCCCTTTCTTGGCCTCTTCAGTGTTTGGATTAAGGCATAGCTACCACACCCATTCCAGGAAATATTTTTAAAGGAATGTAAGGTCCTAAAAACCCCTCCCACCTGTGTGACTAAACAATCACAGTGAGATTTGCTTTGCCTTAAAATGTTATCAACAAGTGTTATCAAAGTACTTAACATTTGACCAGTAAGTTCACCAACACCTGAATCTACCCAGCACTTCACTATCAACTGAAGGCTCCTGGAAGGAGTGTGTGGTCTCTCAGGTAGCATATGCCAATCACCAAAGACTTCTTCCAGGGCAATAATTCAGGTAAGATACATGCGTATACTCATTGCTGTAGTAGCTCATCATAAAATTTCTGAGGCAGGTGAGGTGGCTGCCTGATGACCTAATTTGTTTATCAGTATTTTTGCCTGCCTGTCTGCGAAATTCTCAGAGTGTCTGGAAGTAGTTTCCCATCCCAATGCTTTCAAGGGTAACTTCCCAGTTTATCTTCTTTCTGGTTCCGTGTCTTTCAAGTTTATTCGATTTTATATGGTTTTTAAACTGGAATTCATTTTATCTGCTAGGCAGCAAATCCTATGGATTGTGTGTGTGTGTCTATGTTAGTTTAGGTGTCTTTCCGCTAATGTTGGTATAATTACCGTGCATCTGTATATTCAGTGCTCTGATCCTTTCAAATGGTTGTGAAGGGAGCCCTAGCCTGGAAATGACTACAGTGACATCTTATTTTCCTTTCCTAACTCTGTGACATTGCAGACTCTTTCCTTCCTTCCTTCCTTCCTTCCTTCCTTCCTTCCTTCCTTCCTTCCTTCCTTCCTTCCTTTCATATGTCTGCCCACTCACGAAAACCCAAAAATTTCTAGCCTCCCAACGCAATTAAAAATAACTAAAATTTTAGTAAACTGGCATTTAAAAAAGGAAGGAAGGCAGGCAGGCAGGCAGGCAGGCAGGCAGGCAGGCAGGCCTGGATGGTGGTTGTGAAGGGAGCCCTGGCCTAGTCATATCCTCTGTCCTCAGGAGCTCTAAAGGGTCTGAGAGGCTGCTTTCATGCTTCTGCTGCTGGGCATTTATCTATCTATCTATCTATCTATCTATCTATCTATCTATCTATCTATCTATCATCTATCTATCTATCTATCTGGTTTATGTGGGAGGGGAAGGGGAAGCCAAAGCCTTGTCCTATGGGCTCCATGCTCTCAGTAGTGTCTCACAAACTACAAAAGTAGTGTGAGGGCCCATGTCTGTCATGCCAGCAGCACTCAGAAACTGAAAACACGAGGATCAGGAGATCATCTTCAGCAACTCAGCAAGTGCGAACCATCGTGGTGGGGAAACAGACCCTC
>NW_026068464.1:6272-11402 GCF_014885135.2 Alexandromys fortis | reverse complement strand
GGCTGGCTGGCTGGCTGGCTGGCTGGCTGGCTGGCTGGCTGGCTTTTAGTTCCCTGACAGAAATAAGCACATTATGGAGGAACCACAAAATTGTGACACTATGTGGGTGTGATGAGGAGAGATTGTGAGTGAGTGTCCTGTCAGAACAAAGTTAGTCCCATACTTGATGAAATTCATTATCCCAAAACTTCAGCTGAATATATCCCAAGTTTGATCAGCTTGTGAAAGGTTGGGCTGGAGATGCTGAGAACTGTGGTTCAACCAGGGGAACCCATGAAGAGTGAGGGAGGGGGGAATCATTCATTCCTATACTCAAGTTGAAGGAAAGATGGATGGCTATGGAGAGACCACTCACAGATATGAAAAATCATTTCCTAAAAATCAAATTTCTCAGTCAGTATGCAACGGCTGTGGTGCTTCTTTTAGATAGAGCAACACACACACACACACACACACACACACACACACACACACATAGGGGCGGGTGCTTGATGCTTCAGACTCATGTCATTAAAGGGCAGGACATAGTCTGGATTCACAGAGAACCCAGAGCTAACAAGAAATTGCAGTCTCAGCAGGGCTGTGGTGTGTGTGTGGGGGGGGGGGGGCATGCCTTTAATCACAGCACACACACAGATCTCTGTGAGTTCAAGGATGGCCTGATTTACAGAGTGAGTTTTAGGACAGCCCAAAATACACAAAGAAACCCCCTTTTTTTAAAAAATTTATTTATTATGTATATAGTGTTCTGGGCACCAGATCTAATTATATATGGGTGTGAGCCATCATGTGGTTGCTGGGAATTGAACTCAGGACAGCAGTCAGTTCTTTTAACCTCTGAGCCATCTCTCCAGCCCAGAAACCCTTTCTTGAAAAACAAAACAAAACAGCAAAAGAAAGAAGGAAAGGAAAGGGAAAAGACAAAAGAAGAAGAAGAAGAAAGAAAAAAAATTGCAGTCTCTTCCCACTCTCTCATCCATTGGCTCTTAAAGAGCTCTCAGGCTGAACTGGAGACCAGGGTGTCATTCGTAACTGGGAAGCCAGAAACCTTAGGGGCTCACAGGAAGAGTGACTGCAGCACTTGATGCCTCAACCCTGCGAATAGCTGTGATATAAGGCATGGTAAAATACCTTTCTCTATTATCATTGCTACACAACAAAAAGGACGGTTTTTTTTTTTTGGGGGGGGGGGATGATGTTCAGTGCTGGTATTGAAATCTCACTGACTCCTTCCGCACTCCTTGTCAATTCTCGACTTTGTCAAATCAACTAACTTTGTCAAATCAACTATCGTGAATCTTTGATGTGGGTCTCAAAGCCATCACATCCAGAAATCTCTCTAGTCCCTGCTAGTGGTGAACTCACTTCGTCTTCCCCAGGACCAACCACTAATTATTTCTCCATGTTTTCCCGTGAGATCTGGGGCCAGCCATCTTTCTTCTTCCTCCCTCTGGCCTCTCCACGATCTCCACTCTCTAGACAACCTGTCTAGAACCGAGAGAGTGTGTCTTGAGGGCAGTTGGCGTTTCTAGGACAGGAGTGACATCACAAAATTCCGAGAGCTCTCCGGGATACCGTAGAATTTCCAGAGAAGGGACTGCTGACGTCGTGAGGCACGGCCTTTACCTCCTTGCTAATATTTCTCCCCGAACTGACCGACCGACCGAGCGACCGACCGACCGGAACCTGAGGTTTCCTTTCCAGGAGTCTCTCCTGAGACACAGAGGGAGCCATTCAGGATCTCCTCCTTCCAAAACCAGAAATTTCTCTCTGTTTCTTTAAAATCTTCCTTCATCCATGGGGAGTTAGTTAGTAGAACACTCACTTTTTTCATGAATGATCCTTCCTCCCTCTCCTGAACAGATATTCATACTCAGTAATATGAGAAATTAGGACAGAAGGACACGGAAGATGAGGGTTGAGTCCTCTGAAGTGAACGAGCACTTGACTCTGAGATGAATAGTTGCGGTATTATTCCACGTAGCCTTTGGTGGTGGGATAACTCTTTCCGCAAACGCGAGGAACTGGGATGACTTCTGTTTGGTCTTCATTGTGAACGGCAGCATCTAGATTCATCCTTTTGCTTTCAAAGCAAGAGGGTTTATTGGATGTTTCTCTGGGGGTCAGAGAGGCAGGATTTCAGGCAACAGAACCAAGAAACAAATCATACTCCAAAGCCAAATCGTACTCCAGAGATGACACCACTGACGTGAGCGTGTTTGCTAATCGATTTAGGAGGTCTCTCTCCGTCCTCTGTAAAGTAGTAGCGCCATCCCTAGGTGTGTGACCTTGGGCCACGCCTCTCTTTGTGGTTGCAAACCCTTCCCTAGGGATTTTGCTTCCCTAGGGCTTTCCTTGATAATGGATTCTCAGACCCTAACCCAAGTAGGTGGGGGAGCCAACCTACCTACCTACCTACCTACTTACTTTAAGGGCTTTAAGGGACATACGTGGCTCAAATGTGTGAGATTATCTGTTAAGGTTTCTGGTGCCCAAATGAGTCTTCAGTGTACCTAAGAATCCCAAACTTTTAATCACCCCCAACTCCTTCTTGCTGACTCCCATCATGCCAACATTATTGCCTAGAATTGCAGTCTGGTCGTCAGGAAACACTGGCCTACACCAGTAGTAGCAAGGATCCAAATTAGGTTTTATTGAATCTGTAATCACCTCATACAACAACTGAAAAGCTAGAAAGTTAAGTTGTAAATCATAGCCCCACACAGATGATATGAGCACATCAGTTCTAACAGCGTCTTGTTCCAGGAAGCCTATATAGC
Organism: Alexandromys fortis; assembly: GCF_014885135.2. NCBI lineage: Eukaryota > Metazoa > Chordata > Mammalia > Rodentia > Cricetidae > Alexandromys > Alexandromys fortis. The sequence goes on along the minus strand of NW_026068464.1, from coordinate 8,622 downwards.
CACAGACTACAGAGTATTCTCTCTTTTTTTTTTAATTTATTGAGCTCTACATTTTTTCTTTGCTCCCTTCCCTGCATCTCCCCTCCCCCCCCCCCCCGCAACCCTCCCCCAAGGTCCCCATGCTCCCAATTTACTCAGGAGATCTTGTCTTTTTCTGCTTTCTACTTCCCATGTAGATTAGATCTATGTAAGTCTCTCTTGGTGTCCACATTGTTGCCTAAGTTCTGGGGTTGTGGTTTGTAGGCTGGTTTTCTTTGCTTTCTTGTTTAAAAACCACCTATGAGTGAGTACATGTGTGATAATTGTCTTTCTGGGTCTGTCTGGGTTACCTCACTCAAAATAATGTTTTCTAGCTCCATCTATTTTCATGCAAAATTCAAGATGTTTTTTTTTGTTTGTTTGTTTGTTTTTCTGCTGTGTAGTACTTACTCCATTGTGTACCACATTTTTTTTTTCTTATCCGTTCTTTGATCGAGGGGCATTTAGGTTGTTTCTAGGTTCTGGCTATGACAAACAAAGCTGCTGTGAACATAGTTGAGCACGTGTCCTTGTGGCACGCTCGAGCATCCTGTGGACATATACCCAACAGTGGTATGACTGGGTCTCGAGGAAGGTTGTTTCCTATTTTTCTGAGAAATCGCCACACTGATGTCCAAAGGGGACGTACCAGCTTGCGTTCCCACCAGCAATGCAGGAGTGCTCTCTCTTCCCCACCACCTCTCCAGCATAAGTGGTCATTGGTGTTTTTGATCTTGGCCATTCTAAGATGGAATCTCAGAGTTGTTTTGATTTGCATTTCTCTGATGGCTAAGGATGTTGAACATTTCCTTAAGTGTCTTTCAGCCGTTTTAGATTCCTCTGTTCAGAGTTCTCTGTTTAGGTCTGTACTCCATTTTGTGAATTGGATTATTTGTTCTTGAGATGACCAATGTCTTGAGTTCTTTGTATATTTTGGAGATCAGACCTCTTTCTGATGTGGGGTTAGTGAAGATCTTTTCCCATTCTGTAAGGCCGTCATTTTGTCTCGTTGACCGTGTCCTTTGCTTTTCATAAGCTTTTCAGGTTTAGGAGGTCCCGTTAATATATATTAATTGTTTCTCCTCAGTGTCCGTGCTGCTGGGGTTCTCTTTAGGAAGTGGTTCCCTGTGGCAATGCGTTCAAGTGTACTTCCCACTTTCTCTTCCATAAGGTTCGGTGTGGCTGGCTTTAGGTTGAGGTCTTTGATCCATTTGGACTCGAGTTTTGTGCGTGGAGATAGATATGGGTCTATTTTCATTTTTCTACATGTTGATATCCAGTTACGCCAGCACCACTTGTTAAATACGCTTTCTTTTTTCTATTGTATATTTTTGGCTTCTTGATCAAAGATCAGGTGTTCGAAGATGTGTGGATCGATATCCGGGTCTTCTATTCGGTTCCATTGGTCTTCCTGTCTGTTCTTATGCCAGGACCAGGCTGTTTTCAGAACTGTAGCTTACAGAGTGTTCTTTCAGGTGGGGCACAGAAGAGGTTAACTACGGTACCTCAGTCCTTCTGCTTTTCTAGCAGATCGGAGCCCAGCTGACAGGAATCCAGTAGAGATGGTGTCAAGGTTCACACTGACACTAATAGCTGTAACTTGAGCAGGATTTGTGAGTCACACGAAATTTGCAACGAACTGCAGCAAATCTGTGACACTCAAACTTGCTCAGGCTCAGTATCTGAACATACAGATGTTTGCAATGATCACTGGCTTCAGGATTTTTTGGTTTGTTTTGTTTTGTTTTTCCACGAGACAGGGTTTCCCTGTAGCTGAAGTTTAATGGCCTGGTGTTTTTGTGACTTACTGCTTCAAAGAACTTCTCCGTTTCTTTATCCCTAAGGGAAAAGAACTATAATCACTAAATACTTCTTGAAAAGCATACTTCCTTGAAATATATAGACCACTGAGGAGAAATAATCCTTGACAGAACGGGAATACAAAATCCTCATCAAAAACCACTTTAAGATTCAATTGAACAGAAAACATGTTGTTCTGTACTGAAGCTCTGAGGTCCCATCTTATGAATAGGCTGTTTAGGACCAACTTGAAGACATCTGGAAAGAAGCTGTCTTTCCAGATTCCTCCTAAGACTCACTTCCAAGTTTTAGCACTTTGTAGATAATACACATTTAAGCATAAGAGTACCCACCCATTTTCTCATTCAAGTAATGTTCTCATCATTCAGTGATTTCTCCTCCCTTTTTCTTTTGGGGAGTGGCATGATTGGATCGGGAAAAGAAGGTGCCCGCTCAGAGTCCCCCACACATTTGAGGACAGAACAGAGAAACAAGATCGTCGGGGGCGCGTGCGGGGGGGGGGGGGGGGGGG
>NW_026068464.1:3438-4922 GCF_014885135.2 Alexandromys fortis | reverse complement strand
ATTTTATTTATTTATTCATTTATTTATTTTTTTTGTTTGTGTTTTGGTTTTGATTTTCAAGGCAGGGTTTCTCTGTTGCCTTGGAACTAGCTCTTTTCGACCAGGCTGTCCTCAAACTCCCAGAGATCCACCTGCCTGTCTGCCAGATATGGAACCAGTCATCTTGGTTAGTTCAAAAGCCACCCCATAAACACACACACACACACACACGCACACCCAGAGAAACATAATTTTTTTAAAATTAATGGCTTGGAGAGATGGCTCGGTGGCTCTGAGGAAGTGGTTTGCATTCCCAGCACCTGTATGGCAGCTCATATGTGATTGTAAATCCAGTTCCTGGGTGATCTGACACCCTCACACCATTGCACAACATATAAAGTTAAAGAAACCATAAAATATTCTTCTCTCTGACTGGGTGGTGGTGGCACACTTTAACATTCAATTGAACAGAAGTCTTGGATATATACCCAAAACTGGTATTGCTGGGTATTGAGGAAGGTTGTTTCCTACTTCCCTGAGAAATCGCCACACTGACATCCCAAGGGGCTGGACCAGCTTGCATTCCCACCAGCAATGCAGGAGCATAAATAAATTGTCATCAGCTGGGCAGGACTGACTGTATGTTGACCTTCCTTTCACACCTTCCCCATCGGCTCCTGAGAGGGGGTGAAGCCTCCTGCAGGGAATCCTCTGCCTGCCCACGGCTCCCCTTCCCCCCAGTCCCAGGCTACATCTCAGGCATAGGTGGCGGGCCCTCTTGTTACCCAGGATGTGACAGACACAAATACGTGAGAAACAGGAAGGAACGAGGAATGGTGTCCACTCTCTCACTAAATGCAGGCCTGCCTGCAGTGATTGAAAGAATTAGAACTGGAGAGATGGAATTTCTGGACTTTCCAGAAACCACATGGTGGAAATCTAGTGCCCTCTCCTGGTGACAGGGCCTAGATATGCATATTTGCTGCTTTCTGGTTGAAACTGGGAAACACTACCTTCTTGCTGAAGTTGGATCATTGTTGAATTCAGCCATTTTCAGGTTTCTTAGAAGATAAAACAAAACAAAAAGTCCCTTCTTTATTTTATTTCACATTTTAATTTGATTTTTTTTTTTTTTTTTTGAGACAGGACCTGTCTTTCTTTTTATTTGTGTTTCAGACAAACTATTTCACTACATGGCCCAGGACTTCTTCTTTCTGAACACTTCTGCTGCAAATACAATCTTTTTTTTAAATTTATTTATTTATTATGTATACAGCATTCCTTCCATGTATGCGTGCAGGCCAGAAGACCCCATTATAGATGGTTGTGAGCCACCATATGGTTGCTAGGGATTGAACTCAGGACCTTTGCAAGAACAGTCAGTGCTCTTAACCTCTGAGCCATCTCTACAGCCCCTGAAAATATAATCTTAAAAGAAAAAGTAAAATTAAAATGAATGGCCTGGCATTAACAGAGACAAAAAAAAAAAAAAAAAAAAAAAAAAA
>NW_026068464.1:0-688 GCF_014885135.2 Alexandromys fortis | reverse complement strand
TCTCTCTCTCTCTCTCTCTCTCTCTCTCTCTCTCTCTCTCTCTCTCACACACACACACACACACACACACACACAGATTTAATTTATGTTTTTTATTTTTGTTTGTGTTTTTGTTTTGATTTTCAAGGCAGGGTTTTCTCTGTTTCTTTGGAGCCTGTCTTTGGAACTAGCTCTTGTCAACCAGGCTGGCCTCAAACGCCCAGGGATCCACCTGCCTCTCTGCCAGATATGGAACCAGTCCTTTTGAATGCTTTCATCCTGGTGTTTAAAAATTTGAAATGAAACTAAGTTCTTCACAACTGGAAAGACTGTCTCAAATAAAAGTTAAATAAAATGTTCTGGCTGGGCGACGGTGGCGCATGCCTTCAATCCCAGCACTCGGGAGGCAAAGGCTGGCGGATCTCTGTGAGTTTGAGACCAGCCTGGTCTACAGAGCTAGTTCCAGGACAGGCTCCAAAGCCACAGAGAAATCCTGTCTAGAAAAAAAAAAAAAAGTTCTGAAATAGGACACCTTCCCTGCCCCCCCCCCCGGACAAATTTGGTGCAGACCAAGAGATACTAACAAAATTTGAAATTGAACTAAATGTACATGAAATTAACAGAATGAGATATTAGAAACTTAGTTGGGTTGTCACTGTGGTGCACATCTTTTATTCTATCATCCAAGAGACAGAGACAGGTGTACCTC
>NW_026068463.1:79471-80785 GCF_014885135.2 Alexandromys fortis | reverse complement strand
GATTAAAGGCATGCACCAAACAACCTTTTTTATATATTTATTTTCCTAATAATTTCCTAATAATTTATTTATTTTTATTTTATTGGCATTGGTGTTTTGCCTGCATGTATGTCTATCTGAGGGTGTCAGATCTTGAAGTTACCAACAGCTGTTAACTGCCATGTGGGTGGTAGGAATTGAACCTGGGTCCTCTGGAAGAGCAGTCATCACTCTTAACCACAGAGCCATCTCTCCAGCCCCTGCCTTTTTTTTTGAAAACAGGGTTTCTCTGTGTCACTTTGCCTGTCCTGAATCTCAATCTGCAGAACAAGGTAGCCTTAAACTCACTGTGATCTGCCTGCCTTGCTCTCCCTGATCTTGGAGGTGTTCTTATCATCTCTCTGTCTGGCTGTCTATCTATCTATCCATTCATTTATTAGTTTATTTATTTACCTTTTTGTTTTCTGAGACAGGATTTCTCTCTAGCTTTGGAGTCTGGCCTGAATTCAGACCTGGTCACAGTTGCACCTGAAAACAAAACAAAACAAAACAAACAAACAAACACAAAAACAAAGCAAAGCAAAAGCCAGGCAGGACTGTATGGTTGACCTAACCTTTCCCCCTCCCCCATGGGCTCCTGTTGCAGGGGCCCTGGCCTCCACTCCTGGCCCCTGAGGGCACCTGGTAAAAGTGAGAAGGCAGATTTCAGAGACTAGTAAAGTTCAAGGTCACCAGCCATTCCCAACAGCTAGGGCTCCTTGCTAAACCTTTAAAGGGTGAGGTCTGCTTAGATATGGATATTTTTGTTGTGGTTCTTGTTTTACATGGCAGGAACAGATATCCAAGTGGGAATTTTTCCACGGCTGTTTTAATTTTCTCAAACTCGGTATTTAGTATGAGAAGTGGGATGTGGGGCTGTTCAAACACAACTACTGAAAAAGAACTCCAAGAAAGCAGGCCTCCCTCCCTCAGTTTCTCCCTCTCACCAAGCCATAATTGTGGCAGCCCCTTGGCCCACATAGTCCTGATCAGTCAGACACACTCTTTTTTTATTTTTTAATTTTTGAATTGTGGGTGAAGTCAATTAATTGAGCTCTTAGATTATTATTATTATTATTATTATTATTATTATTATTATTAGTTTATTTGTGGTTTTTCTACATAGAAAAACCTGTGTTTGCCCTGGAACTCACTTTGTAGACAAGGCTGGCCTCAGACTCACAGAGATCTAGCTGCCCCTGCCTCTACCTCTGCTTCCTAGTGCCGGAATTAAAGGCCTGTACTAAACACACACACACACACACACACACACACACACACACACACACACACACC
>NW_026068463.1:74717-75498 GCF_014885135.2 Alexandromys fortis | reverse complement strand
GTCAAAAGCAAAGAGACCAGCTATGCCAGGATGTTCCCAGCACCCCAGCCTTCTCTCGCGCCCCCCCCAAAGACGACGCCCACAATCAGCCGGAAGCAGTCTTGAGAATTCGCCGCCCCAATTCCTTCAAACTGAAGTGTCTAATTTGCTTTTTATCAAAAGCAAGATGTGGGAATATTATTCTTTCGGTCCCTGCCCTAGCCACGCCCATTCCCATAACCTCTGACCTGCCCATCGCCATCTTGGGACCCTTCCTCTTTCTGCTTCCTTGGCGTGCGCACACGTTTTCTCTGTCTCTCTCTCCTTTTATCTCTTTTCTCTTCTTTTATCTCTTTTCTCTGTCTTTCTTTCTCCCTCTTCCTTAATAAATACGTATGGCTATTTCCTGTGTTTACTTGTCTGTTACCTGCCGCCACCGTGGGCACGCCGTGCCGTCCTGTAGCTGCTTTCTCATGGCGGGCTCCGTCAACCCGCCCGGGAATCATTTTTTAAGAATAACACCGCCTCCCTCTGCCTCCCGAGTGCTGGGATTAAAGGCCTGTGCCACCACCGCCCGGCGATGCCCCTACTATAAAAATTGGTTTCAGAAACTGGCCTTTTGCCACAGTGTCAGAAGCCCAAACTCTGTGGCCTCAGATAGCTGATAAGCTTCTGAGACTCACGGTGTGTTTTTATATTTAAGTTTGCTTCTGGTTTTCCTTGGATCTGGTTTCTGGAATAAAGTTTGCTTCTGGTTTATTAGACTTGGTGGTATTCTCATCTTTGCACGACCCCCCCCCCC
>NW_026068463.1:65742-68067 GCF_014885135.2 Alexandromys fortis | reverse complement strand
TCAGACTTTTGTTGTCAAACCACTTAATACCAAGGAAAACTACTAATCCCAGAAGGATCCATAGATGTGGGGTGCTAGACACCTCTTGTAGGATCTCCCACATGGCACACTCAAAAAGACTGTTAAAATTTTGAATGGTAATATTCTCAGACATTTTATTTATAAAAGGAATTTTTTTTACCTGTAATGACTGGCTCCTGCCAGAGGTGGCGAAAGAGTCCACTTGAGTCCACGTGGAGAGCCGGTCTGAAACAACTCAAAACCGAAATTTATTCAAAGTGACCCCTACCTCTGTTGTGGTTTGTGTTGTAAAACCGCAAATATTTAAGCTTCCGTGTTCAGCTCCAAACGTCAAGCCAGAGAGGGAGGGGTTAACTCCTCTGGTGCTGCGAGAGGAACAAAGCGCCGGCTGCGGGCAGCTCGGGACCCGGGGCAGCGCTGAGGCCGGGCCTAGGGCAGGCGAGTGAGCGGGCAGCGCGGGGGAGGTGTGCTGTGCTGTCGACCGAGGGCCTAGGGCGAGGCGGCGCGGACAGGACTGATGGCCTAGAGCGGGCGGGCGGGTGAGCGAGCTGGCGCTCCGGCAATCGTGACCACCCAGGACCTACTGTGGGCTAAAGAGCGGGGGCAAATGTGCCCCACGTTGGCGCGCCAAATGTGGCGGTTTAGATTAATGAATACCAATAGTAATAGATATTTGAACAATTTTAATGGCAAAACCAGACTCATGAAACCAAGGTTCCAGGGGAGTACCAGAAGCAGGAAGGGGTGTGCAGCGTCTGCGCACCCAATTTATCAGTAAACATTCACCCGAGGTGAGCCCGCCCCCAAAAGGAGGGCTTATCCCTACATCTAGTTCTCTCTAATTGAGTCAGTCCTGGAACTAGCTCTTGGAGACCAGACTGAGTGCTGGAATTAAAGGCGTGTACCACCATTACCCGGTTAGAAGTCTTTTTAAAAAGTAGGCAATTAGAGCTACAAATTTCCTCATAGGTCTGATTTTACTGTGTGCCAGGGTTTGTGTAGGGTTTTGCTTTCATTTTCTTGAGTGAATCCTCCCACATCCTCCCGCTCTCTTATTCTAGAGCTCTGTTTTGTCTTCCATGAGCTCTGAGGGGCACTTGGCTTGAGTGTGATACACACACAGCCTTACTATTAAGGAAAATTCAAGATCAAGAAGATCCTTTCCTAACTCTGTGACCTTGCAACAGAGAAGTTTCAAAGGGTGTGAAGGGTGTGCCTACAGCTCCACTGGCCTTCCTTGATGTGCACATCTGTTCTGTTGCCTTTCCTGTAAACATTCTTGTTGGAGTTGGGAAATTGCTGATTTGAACTCAGCCAATTTCATGTAATAACCCTGGCTGTCCTGGAACTCNGCATAGGTGGCGGGCACTCTGGCTATCCAGGACGTGACAGACACAGACACGCAGAGAAGCAGGGAGGAACAGTGCCCACTCTCTCACTAGATGCAGGCATGCAGGAGGAACAATGAAAGAATGAGAACTGCAGAGATGGAATTTCTGGACTGTCCATAAACCACATGGTGGGGACCTAGTGCCCTCTTCTGGTGACAGGGAGTACAGCACAGATTTAGGTTCTTGTCCTCCTGAGACCTACCCCAATTTAATACTGACATTATCCTATCATGCCCTATAGATCACATATAGGCTTGCTTGATATCACACACATACACTGCCTGCATTTCTGCCTGGCCCCTATGAGAGAGCCTGGTACCTTCAGAAGACAGATATTGGGGTGTGGGTCTGTCTCTCTGTCTATCTGCCCATCTATTCTTCCATTTATGTATGCATCTATTGATTTATGTAATACTTTATTCTTTTGTTTGTTTGTTTGTTTTTGTGACAGGGTTTCTCTCTAGTTGTGGCGGTTTAGACTAATGAAGACCAATAGTAGTAGATATTTGAACAATTTTAATGGCAAAACCAGACTCACGAAACCAAGATTCCAGCGGAATACCAGAAGCAGGAAGGGGTGCGCGGCTTCTGCACACCCAATTTGTCAGTAAACATTTTCCCGAGGCGAGCCCGCCCCCAAGGGGAGGGCTTATCCCTACATCTCCCCCTTTTTGTCTAAATAAGACAGAACTAAACCAAATACAACTATAAACAATAATAACAAATAATAGATATAACAAACAATATTGAGAACAAAAGTTTTACCAGACGTTCTATCTCAAGGAGTCTAAATAATGTAGAGAGTAATTACAATTATATAATCTTCAACTCCGTCAAAGATCTGAGAAGGGAATAAATATTACTTAACAAATGAGAGATATCCAAAATGTGCCATAAATGACAGAGACAACAG
>NW_026068463.1:61906-63838 GCF_014885135.2 Alexandromys fortis | reverse complement strand
TTTTTTTTTTCCAAGCTTTTTCTTCTTGCCTTTCTCCATCCCTAGCGGCTGGTCGCAGGGTCCTCGGCCCGGAGGAGGCTGGGCGCCCGGCTTTCTGGCATGTCCACCTCACTCTCTCGGTCCTTTCTTGGTTATGAGGTCGACCAGTTGTTCCTTTGAGGGTCGGTTCTCTTGTTTATGGGGACATTTTTGGGACATTTCACCCAGCCTCACTTTCAGGAATTCTGTGTGGTCTGTGAATGACTCCCCATACCTGTTGTCATTCTTCTAATGGTTGCTATCTGTCCTTATTGTACCTGCAGATAGGTGCTGACATGCTGTCCTTTAATTGGGTGACATTAAAGGATGCTAGGTGGCTACCCCCTACCCCCGGGAGTCCATTTTTTTTTCCGGGGATGCGGCGGGTCGACCAGATTTTGATTTTTTGTTTCCAGGACCAGCACATGATCAGTGCTCCTGAAAAGTTTAACTTCTTAATTGATAGACACTAACACACTTGGACCACAGGCATAGCAGGTTTTGTATGAAGTTGCTTCCTAGGACTAGGAATCACTTTGCTTACTCCTTACATGAATTGAAAGTTTATGTGGATGGAGTCTTACCCCTGGAGCATCTTGCTATACTTCCATTCTATGGCAAGGGCCTTCTTTTTTATAATAGTAATAAACTCAAAAATCCCTCCTTATCCTAGTAATTGCTTGCCACCTGAAACTACCTTTTCATTTTTATTTATTTCAGCCCCACTTGTTTTCTTTTTACTATAGACCTGAATGAATCATCAGTAATAACCATCCAACAGATCTAATATTTCATTTAAGGAATCAGCCCATTTTTTTAATTGTGCTTTACTAAATTTCCAGGTAATAGACAGAAAGATTTTGGAGCCAAAACATCACACAAATAACCTCTAACTTAATCTGGTATGGAGTCTATCATTTCCAACTGAAATCCTGATCTTAGTCTCTACTTTCTGACATTCATCCTAACATTTCTGTCTTCCTTGTCCTATAAAAGAACAACAAATTTAGTTCTGTGTACTACTTTCTATATTGTTTTACCACCTAAAGTCTAGATATCTTCTACACTCTTTCAAGAGACATCAATCACTGGTTCTGCCTAGCAACAATAGTACTTTTTGGGTTTCCATTTTTTTGTTCTAACTTGCATTTATGTTGCCCTGATTAAATCCTCTAACCAAAAGCAGCTCAGACAATGAGTGGGGTAATTTGGCTTCATTTTCAGAGCTTAGGATAGAAAATCAAGTTAATAGTTGAAGAAAAAAAAAATTAAAAAAAATAGTTGAAGGCAAAAATCCACAGACAAAGACTGTTTCCTGGCATTCTCTCTTGCCTAGTCAGTCTCTCATTAATAAGATAGCTCCCTTTTGTAGTCCAAGCACACTTTCTCAGTAGAGGAGCCTTCACACATCAATCATGAATCAACACAATTTCTCCCAGATTTGTTTTATGAACAAAGCCACTATGAACACAATTGAGCAAAGGTCCTTATGGTAGGATCTTTTGAATATATGTCCAATACATATTGAGGTAGATTGACTCACAATTTCGTGAGGACTCCATGTTGATTTCCACATTGGCTGTACAAGTTTGCACTTGTACATGTACTTGCCACATGTCCTTGCAAGCATTGGCTGTCACTTGTATTATGGATCTTAACAATTCTAACAAGTGTAAGATGAAATCTCAAAGTAGTTTTGATATTAATTTTCCATGATGGCTAAAGATGTTAAACATGTCTTCAAGTGTTTCTCAGTGACTTTAGAATCTTTTACTGAGAATTCTGTTTAGAGTTGTTCCCCATTATAATTGGATTATTTGCTTTGTTGTTGTCTAGTTTCTTGAATTCTATAATATCCTAGGTGAAGAAACCCAGAATCACATAGAAAAATATGATATTTACTCACTTATAGGT
>NW_026068463.1:52304-57908 GCF_014885135.2 Alexandromys fortis | reverse complement strand
TTTTTTTTTTCCAAGCTTTTTCTTCTTGCCTTTCTCCATCCCTAGCGGCTGGTCGCAGGGTCCTCGGCCCGGAGGAGGCTGGGCGCCCGGCTTTCTGGCATGTCCACCTCACTCTCTCGGTCCTTTCTTGGTTATGAGGTCGACCAGTTGTTCCTTTGAGGGTCGGTTCTCTTGTTTATGGGGACATTTTTGGGACATTTCACCCAGCCTCACTTTCAGGAATTCTGTGTGGTCTGTGAATGACTCCCCATACCTGTTGTCATTCTTCTAATGGTTGCTATCTGTCCTTATTGTACCTGCAGATAGGTGCTGACATGCTGTCCTTTAATTGGGTGACATTAAAGGATGCTAGGTGGCTACCCCCTACCCCCGGGAGTCCATTTTTTTTTCCGGGGATGCGGCGGGTCGACCAGATTTTGATTTTTTGTTTCCAGGACCAGCACATGATCAGTGCTCCTGAAAAGTTTAACTTCTTAATTGATAGACACTAACACACTTGGACCACAGGCATAGCAGGTTTTGTATGAAGTTGCTTCCTAGGACTAGGAATCACTTTGCTTACTCCTTACATGAATTGAAAGTTTATGTGGATGGAGTCTTACCCCTGGAGCATCTTGCTATACTTCCATTCTATGGCAAGGGCCTTCTTTTTTATAATAGTAATAAACTCAAAAATCCCTCCTTATCCTAGTAATTGCTTGCCACCTGAAACTACCTTTTCATTTTTATTTATTTCAGCCCCACTTGTTTTCTTTTTACTATAGACCTGAATGAATCATCAGTAATAACCATCCAACAGATCTAATATTTCATTTAAGGAATCAGCCCATTTTTTTAATTGTGCTTTACTAAATTTCCAGGTAATAGACAGAAAGATTTTGGAGCCAAAACATCACACAAATAACCTCTAACTTAATCTGGTATGGAGTCTATCATTTCCAACTGAAATCCTGATCTTAGTCTCTACTTTCTGACATTCATCCTAACATTTCTGTCTTCCTTGTCCTATAAAAGAACAACAAATTTAGTTCTGTGTACTACTTTCTATATTGTTTTACCACCTAAAGTCTAGATATCTTCTACACTCTTTCAAGAGACATCAATCACTGGTTCTGCCTAGCAACAATAGTACTTTTTGGGTTTCCATTTTTTTGTTCTAACTTGCATTTATGTTGCCCTGATTAAATCCTCTAACCAAAAGCAGCTCAGACAATGAGTGGGGTAATTTGGCTTCATTTTCAGAGCTTAGGATAGAAAATCAAGTTAATAGTTGAAGAAAAAAAAAATTAAAAAAAATAGTTGAAGGCAAAAATCCACAGACAAAGACTGTTTCCTGGCATTCTCTCTTGCCTAGTCAGTCTCTCATTAATAAGATAGCTCCCTTTTGTAGTCCAAGCACACTTTCTCAGTAGAGGAGCCTTCACACATCAATCATGAATCAACACAATTTCTCCCAGATTTGTTTTATGAACAAAGCCACTATGAACACAATTGAGCAAAGGTCCTTATGGTAGGATCTTTTGAATATATGTCCAATACATATTGAGGTAGATTGACTCACAATTTCGTGAGGACTCCATGTTGATTTCCACATTGGCTGTACAAGTTTGCACTTGTACATGTACTTGCCACATGTCCTTGCAAGCATTGGCTGTCACTTGTATTATGGATCTTAACAATTCTAACAAGTGTAAGATGAAATCTCAAAGTAGTTTTGATATTAATTTTCCATGATGGCTAAAGATGTTAAACATGTCTTCAAGTGTTTCTCAGTGACTTTAGAATCTTTTACTGAGAATTCTGTTTAGAGTTGTTCCCCATTATAATTGGATTATTTGCTTTGTTGTTGTCTAGTTTCTTGAATTCTATAATATCCTAGGTGAAGAAACCCAGAATCACATAGAAAAATATGATATTTACTCACTTATAGGTGGATATTAGCAGTTAATCACAGTACAATCCATAGACACAGAGAGGCTAAGTAACAACAGCTCTAGGGGAGATGCATGGATGTCCATGGTAAGCAGAAATAGAATAGATCTTGTAGGTATACTGGAGGCAGGGGGGCTGGGAAGAGAAAGGATCAGGTGAGCTAGGAAGGGACAGATGGGGAGAAGACAGGGAGAGATGGCTGGAATAGGGGAGCTTTTAAAATGGGATGTGGAAACAGTGTAGTGAAAACTTTCTGGAACCTATAAACCTAGTGAATGCTCTTAGTAATCAAGAATATGGAGGCTGAAGTAGCCATCTTCTGTAACTACATAAAGCTCCCAGTGGGACTGGGACACCAAGCCAACCACAAAACATTCAACCTACTTTTACTACCTGCAAGATATGTTGGGGCACTGGTGACTCTGAGATTTCTTAGTGGCCAATAAATGACTAACTTGAAGCCCATGCTGTGAGAGGAAGCCCATAACTGGCACTGCCTAGATGGCCAGGAATCAGAACTTGAATGGCTCAGAGAACAGGGGCAGAACCAAATAACAACTGACTGAGAAAAAAATATCAATAAAATGATTCTTAACTATTTCCTGCTATAATCATAGGTTGGCACCTGGCCTACTTGTTATTAAAGAGGCTTCTTCCAGGGACTGATGGAAGCCCAGCAGAGATTCTTACCCAAACATAAGCTTGAGCTGTAGGGATCTTGTAGAAGGAGGGTATGAGGATTGTAGCATTCAGTGGTTGAGAAAATCAGGAGAACATGGCCCACACAATCAACTAATTAGGACATATAGTGGCTCAAAGAAAACTATAGAGAGCTGCATTGTGCAGTGCCATGAGGGTGGCGCTGGTTTCCGCCCATCACCCCCTCATGAGAATGTGCTCTAAGTCACATAATATGCCATATATGGCTAAGTCTGAGAAGGTGGTCTAAGTCACATACCATCCCATATATGGCCTAGACTGAGAATGTGGCTTGCTTTCGTGTACCTAGACCTATCCGCATTTCCCACGTAGCTTGCTGGGGCTGGCTAACCAGGGGATACTTTAGCTGTGGGTTGGCTTTTCCTGGGATTCGAAGATTGTTCAAGGTTCCTGAATAAACTGCTGAAAGAAGAGTCCAGTGTTGCATCTTCCTTGCTGGTCGAGGAGGTCATGACAGAAAACTGATGTAGCAATCACAGAGTCTTCATGGCTTTGTGTCAGGTACTCTGCATACATGCTATGGTTGTTTAGCTTGAGGTGTTTGTGAAACTCCTAAATGTAGGAGTCATGGCATCTCTGACACTCTTGTCTGTTTTTAAGACCCTTTTCCTTCTATTGCCTTGATCTTGTCTAGCCTTGAAATAAGAGTTTGTGCCTAGTTTTTTGCACCTTGGTATGATTTATTTGGTTGATATCCCTGGGAGGTCTGCTCTTTTTTTTTTCTGAAGGGAAAAGGAAGGAGTGGAGCTGGGAATATGGGGATTTGGTGGGGGAAGGGACTGGAATGTGTAGAGGAAGGGGAGAGTTGAATCAGGATATATAGAATGAGAGAAGAAATACAAATAAAATTAAAATGCATTTAGTCTAAGTTCAATGATCCTTATAATCTGTAGCAGCCCAAATATTACAAATGTCCAAAGTCTCTTCTGACATTTAAGACAATCTCTTGATTGTCACATGTTGTAAAATCAAAAAAAATGTTAAAGATTTTCAACATATAATGGCACAGGGCATATTGCCATTCATAAAAACAGGAATATGACTGTGTTACAGCTCCCATCTTAGGCAGATTCATGTGTATGTCACACCAGTCAGAACAGATAGTCAGACCACAAGCCCATGAAATTTCCACACTCCCTACATTCCCACAGACACAATCTTCCAGCAACCCTATAGCTGCTACCCCCAAACCATGTATGCACCCCTATATCAGATATATAGCCTCTGCTCAAGTGCAGGCCACATCAGCCAGAAAAACAGGGAGGAAAACTGAGGTAAAGACTCTATGCTAGGCCAGAACCTAAGAAAGTCACCAGAAATTTACATAGGATTATTGTCTGTGCACCTCCTCCATTCTTTTAATAATCCCACAACACTATCCCCAATCCCACTTCCCTCCTCTTCTCTGTGGTGGAGACCCACACACTATCTGCAAGAAGTCTATGTAGGCCACCTTCCAACTGACCTTCCTCATTCTCTCAGTCCCCCTCAACACTATCTCCAAATTCCCTACCCTCTCCTCCCCTTTCAGGCCCAAACATGGGCAGACACTCCCTGCTGGTGCAAAGGCCACAACATCTGTAAGATTTCCAGCCATAACTTGGGATGAAAGCACCTGCTCAACCATAGGCAACATAAAGCAGAAAATTAGAAAGTAAATAGAAACTAAGAAACAAAACACCCATGCAACAAAGACAAACTGAGAAATCAGTACCAAGATCCACAAATTCCTCAAAACCAGATACTTGGACACAAACATAAAAACACAATCAATAACAGACAGAGCAATAAGTCACTACCAGATTCCAGCTATCCTACTACTGCAAACCCTGAATATTCCAACACAGTTGAACCACAATTAATACCAACCTTATGAAGATGACAGAAGTCATTAAAGAAGAAGTAAATGAATCCCTTTAAAAAAGTGGAGAAAGGATAAATGAAGTATTGGAGAAAATTAATAAATCCTTTAAAGAAAGCCAAAATGTACATGAAGAAACAGTTGACAGAAATGAATGAATCTGTTCAAGACCTTAAAATAGAAATAGGAGCAATTAAAAAAATATGAACTGAAGTAATTATGAAAATGAAAATCTAAGTAATCAAATAAGACCTACAGAGGCATGCTTCACTAAACGAATACAAGACATTAAAAAGAGAATTTCAGACTTTAAAAGCATGATCAAAGAAAGGACCATATTGATCAAAGAAAATGTTAAACCTAAAATTTCCTGAAATATAACATCCAGGAAATCTGAAACACTAGGAAAAGACCAATCCTAATAATAAAAGGAAATGGAGAAGAATCTCACCCCAAAGGCACAGAAAAAAAGTTCAAAAATTCATAGTCAATATCTATCCTAACCAAAAAAAATGACACAGGAGAACACAGGCCACAGAATCAACTAAGTAGGGCTCATGGGAGCTCACAGAGACTGAAATAGCAATCATGGAGCCTGTAGGAGTTTGTACCAGGTCCTCTATATATATGTTATAATTGTGTAGCTTGCTGTTTTTGTGCAAATCCTAACAGTGGGAGTGGGGGATGTCTCTGACTTTTTTTTGCCTGCTCTTGGGACCCTTTTTCTTCTACTAGGTTGAATCATCCAGCCTTTGTTATGTGCCTAGTCTTATTTAAATTTGCTATGTATGGCTTTATTGATATCTCTGGGGTATCTGCTCTATTCTGAAGAGAAATGAAGATTGAGTAGATCTGGTGGAGAAGGGAGTAGTGGAGAGGACTGAGAGAAATGGAGGGAGGGGAAACTGCAGTTGTGATGTGTGATGTCCTTCTGTATAAGTGTTGCTTTTATTGCGTAATGAATAAAGCTGCTTTGGCCTATGGCAAGGCAGAATATAGCTATGCTTGAAAAGATATATAGAGGTCACGGAGTGTATACCTGGTGAACCTAAAGAAGCTAAACAAGAAGGTGAACCCAAGAAAAAACATAT
>NW_026068463.1:47544-50798 GCF_014885135.2 Alexandromys fortis | reverse complement strand
AAAAAAAAAAAAACCAACAACACGGGTCCCCCACCCCACTTTGGCTTCTAAGTTGTTATGGATGCTACCATGCTTGGATCAGAGTTCCAGCAGCTTCTACATGAGGTTGCTTCCTCAGATTAGGAATCAAGTTGCCTATTCCTTTGAGAAATTAAAGACTTAGATGAAATCTTTCCCTAAGTTACCTTCCTAGGCTTCAAATGATAAGAAGGTCCTTCTATTTAATGGTTCTAAACTTCTTAAAATTTTCTCCCTCTTTTTCAACACTGGACTGCCATTTGAATCTTCCTAGTTTTGTTTTTCTCAAGAAAACTGACTTTTTATTTCTTTCTACACCACTGTATACCTAAATAAATCATCAGTAATAATCACCCAACAGAATCAATACTTTGTCTAAGAAGTCACTGAAAACTCTTAAAATATAGCCTGGCATGAACTGAGCAATACTTAAGCTATATTACTCTGGTTATCTATGGAGGAGAAAACTTTTACAAACTTAAAGAACTACTATGGAAATCAAAATGGCAGTTCCTCAGAAAATTGGGAATAGATCTACTTCAGGATGCTGTTGTACCAGAATTGGGCATATACCCACAGTTGATCCAACATGTAGTTAGTTTTTTTTTATTCTTTGGCTCTTTTGGGAGCCCACCACCCAACTCCCAAATAAATCACATGGAGGATTATTCTTACCTATGAATCCCAGCTTTATCTTGGTTCTAGTCAACTTTTCTTATTTTAAATTATTCTATCTACCTTTTGCCTTTGGGGTTTTATCTTTATTCTATATACCTTTCTTTACTCTTATTCTGTGGCTAACTGTGAAGCTGAGTGGCTGGTCCCCGACATTCTCCTCTTTCTCTTCTTGGTCCTCAATCCTTCCCTCTTTCTCCTTTTATTTATTCTCTCTGTCTGGCATCCCAAACTATCCCTCTCCTCCCTAGCAATTGGCCATTCAGATCTTTATTAGACTAATAAGGTATTTTAGGCAGGCAAAGAATAACAGCTTCACAGAGTTAAAAATGCATCATAAAAGAATACAACACACTCTTGCATCATTAAACAAATATTCCACAGCAGAAATAAATGTAACACATCTTCAATTAATGTTGCCCATTTCGCCTTTTGTCTAAATAAAAAATTAAAGGTTACAAATTTTAACTTTCTTCATGGGTGCCATTTCCTTTTCATTAGGATTTAAAAAATTAAAGTTAAAAAAAACTACGGTGCAATCTATATCTAGGGGTCTTAATAACCCCTTTCTGTTTATTAAGCATATCCTTTAGGGGGACAGATGAAACATTAACTAATTAATCTTTATCAATAAAAATTGGGAGTCAGAGATCAGGGGTAAAAACCTGAAAGATCAGAGAAACAGTGGAAGTCTATTGATATAAATTTCTGGTAGCATCAATTATTTCAGAGAGGTTGATGGGCATTGAAGAAACTCATTATGAAATTTGCCTTCAATGTGACAAAGCTAGCCATTTGGGCAAGAAACCGCTCCTGCCTGGATTGTTTGATGGTATATTGTATAAACTGGACATGCAGGACCTACAACAAAAATGACTGATAAAGTTGCCTAAAAAAGATGAGACAATTCCTTCTTCATGAAAGAGTCTGCTAGACATTCTGCAGGACACATAAAAAAGGTGACTGAGAAACTGCCAATATAATTGCAACTGTCTTTGAAATTTTCTGCTTCATGGAAAAGTCTACCAGACACTAGACTAAAGATGGATGCCCTAATGTTAAAGAAGATCTTTGGGTGACTGTCCAGGCAGCAAGATGTCTTTGTTGATTCTAGAGTTTTGGAAGTGCTTATAATTACTTAAGTAATATATATCCTTCCAGAGTCTTTGATGGAGTTGAAGAAAGACAATTTTACTATTATAAAAGATAGACTATATATAAAACTTTAAACTCACAAAGATAGAATAAATGATAGAATATCTTCCTTAATTTGCCAAATATAAATGGACTAAGTGTTGTAACTATAATTCTTGCTTGATAATTGTTTTGTTATATTAATCTTTCTATATAACTCTGTAGTAAAGGGAATGGTGGGGTGTGTCCCACCACCCACCACCCAGCTCCCAGGTGCCTGGCTAGCTTAACCCCCAAAATAATTACACAGAAACTGTATTCATTTAAACACTGCCTGGCCCATTAATTTTCATTTCTTATTGGCTTACTCTCACATCTTGATTCAACCCATTTCTATTAAATCTGTGTATCACCACGAGCTCGTGGCTTACCAGGAAAGATTCAGTGTGTCTGTCCTGGCAGCTTCATGGCAGGCAGGTCTCTGCCTGCCTTTTTCCTCCCAGAATTCTGTCCTATCTACCTCACCCACCTAAGGGCTGTGCTATCAAAAGGCTAAGGCAGCTTCTTTATTCAACCAATGAAATCAACACAAATGCAGAAAGACCTCCTATATCATTAAAACCTTTCTTTTTATTTAGACAAAAAGGGGGAGGTGATGTGCAATTCCCATCTGTTTGCTGTGAATATGTTTTATTCCCAATGGTTAATAAAGAAACTGTTTTGGGCCTATGGCAGTACAGAATAAAAAAGGTTGGAATTCCAAGCAGAAATAGAGGAGAAAAGAAGGCAGAGTCAGGGAGATGCCATGTAGCCAATGAAGGAGAAAGATGCTGGATGGAACCTAACTGGTAGGCCACAGCTATGTGGCAATACACAGATGAATTGGGTTAATTTAAGATGTAAAAGTTATTTAATAAGAAGCCTAAGCTATTGGATATGCAGTCTTATAATTAATACAAGTTCTGTATAATTATTATGGGTCTGGATAGTGGGGAAATGACTAAGCAACCTCTGTCTATACCAGGATATAATGAAGTTTGCTAGCTATACAGCATACACATTATTATTCCTTTAAAAATGGCGGGGTGGGTGTGTGGACAAACACAGGATAGACGAGACATGTGCAAAAGGAAGAGACGAGACACACAGCTCCCACGTGGGTGCGCTTTAATGGGGAGAGGGAAACACGATAAGGGATGGGGTGTGCGAGACACACAAGGGGCCAGAGAGGGGTGAGAGAGAGAGAGAGGGCGAGAGAGCGAGACCTCGTGGAAGCTCGCTTTTTAACGGGAAGCGCAAGGTTATCTGGGAGGAATGACGCGCACCTGGGCACGCCAGCGTGCCAAGGTGTTTGTACTCCAGGAGGAGTCTGGGAGCTGTAGTTTCCAAGGAATAACATTCCAACCTTTTTGGTTTATTAAAAAAAA
>NW_026068463.1:31475-44829 GCF_014885135.2 Alexandromys fortis | reverse complement strand
TAAACTCACGAATCAGTTGGAGATGGCCGTGGCGAGAGGTGGTGGTTCCAGTTCTGACTCTGTGTCCGGCGTGAGGTCCCGGACTCCGGGAGGCGCCAGAGGCCCGGAGTCCGGACCTTGGGTGGAGAATCCAGCACGAAGAAGTCCCCGAGTCGACGGCACCAATATTATTCCTTTAAAAACGGCGGGGTGGGTGTGTGGACAAACACAGGATAGACGAGACATGCACAAAAGGAAGAGACGAGACACGCGGCTCCCACGTGGGTGCACTTTAATGGGGAGAGGGAAACACGATAAGGGATGTGGTGTGCGAAACACACAAGGGGCCAGAGAGGGGTGAGAGAGAGGGCGAGAGAGCGAGACCTCTTGGAAGCTCTCTTTTTAACGGGAAGCGCAAGGTTATCTGGGAGGAATGACTCGCACCTGGGCACGCCAGCGTGCCAAGGTGTTTGTACTCCAGGAGGAGTCTGGGAGCTGTAGTTTCCAAGGAATAACACACATGATTAATGTCTAAGTTCAAATGTCCTGTTCCTAGACTACTAAGGAATCGTACAAAGAAGCACAAATCAGCCTGAATGCTTCACTGCCTGAGGGAATGCAACAGTCTGTCAGGAACTGGGAGGTATATTGTGACCCAGGAACCATGTGCTTTAACCTGAAAATCCTATGACACACGTCTCTCAAGGCAGTTAGGTAAGGCCAATTCTATGGTTCCCTGAAGAGAGACTACTGCCCACTAAAATCCTATGACCTTTACCTGTCCACCATTACTCTCAACATTCCCATCATCTATGTCCTACAAGAACAGCTGATTAAGCTCTTTGTCCAGTTTTCTGATATCTTGAGCATTCTTATAAGAGTCAACATTCCCAGGACCTTTGCAGAAACAAAATTCCCTTTGAGTCCAATTTTAATTCCACCTTTCTCCTCTGTTGCTGTTACTAATTTATGGAATCAAAAGCAACTCAGGTAATGAACATGTCTATTTGGTTGTTAAACCTATTTCACAATTCCTTTTTATGGGAACTTACTCAAGCTAATAACGAAAGGCAAAACATGTGGAATCAATGTTTTCTGATGTTCCCTCTTGTTTTGTCACTGTCTTGTGCTCAGAGCTTTGTACTCAGAGATATTGCCAACCCAGTGGAAGAGCCTTCCTATATCAATCAAAATCAACACAATCTCTCTCAGATACCTTAATCAGATATTCTTATCTAGGCATACTCTCATTTGGTATTTTCTGAGATCACACTAAGCAATACCATGCTGATAGCTGAGGCTAATATGCAAGAAGATTTTAAAGATCCAAAGGCAATATACTTAAGCAGCAAAAACACAAACAAAGATAGATATGCAAGGAAATGGAAAAATGAAAATATTTAAGATAAAGAAGATAAAACTAAAACTGTCTCTCCATAGAAACTTTCTAAACAAACAAAAACTCAAGGAACTCATAACATGAGAAATCTGAATAAGAAATTGGTGAGACCATTATTTTCCAGAAAATAAACAATATACTTAGATAACAATGAATAAAATCAACAACATAGATTGATAGCACTGACAAACACAAAGACATATTGTGCTCCTTTAAATAAAAACTACAAGATTCTAATAAAAATCAAACTCTAAGAAATCAGTGACTAGCACTCATCCTATACACTTCTGTTGTTTATCCTTTACCAAAAATAGAAAATGGCTTGGGTGAGGAGGGCTGTTCTACCAAAATTGAAGAGAATCACTTGAAACCTTCTCATGTTTTTCATAGAAAATGGTTTTGACTACTTAAAAAAATCTCATTATCTAATAGTAAAGAAAAGGATGTCTGTTAGGATCACTTAGACACCATTTTACTCCCACTGATTGCTGATTGCCTATAAGTCTGCAATCAAAGTGAGGAAATGAAAACATTTTAAAACAAAATGCAAGGTAACAGATTTTTAAAGAATCAGTAGACACCTAGAGCAACTAGTTTTACTCTAATTGCTTTATAAGTCACAAGCACTTTTGAAAACAAGTTTATGGCTTTTTTTGCATATGTTTGTGCATGAGTGAGAATATCTTCCATATATATACAAGTAACATACAAAAAAGGGATTCAGATGCCCTGGATCTAAAATGCTAAAGTTATGAGCTTTACAACTTGAGTGTAGGTATCTGAACTCAGTTCAGCTCCAAGATAAATATGTGCTGAGCCACCTATCAATATCCATAACACCTTTTATCCAATAAACCAAAAGTCTCTCACAGATTAAGAACAAGAGCAACAAAACCTAATAAATAAAGAAGGAAATAAATGATCCTTGGAAACATGATGCATCAAAACTAAGATGACGTGTATGGTAAGTTTGCACCATAAATTAATACAGTACAGTGGCAATTCCTAACAATTTATAGCAGGAAAGCTATTACAAAGCTACATTCATATTGGAAGCACACAGAGTAATCAATGGGATTATCAAAAAAATAGTACACAGATTGACATAACACAGAACAATGTTCCTCCTTTTCTGGTCTGAAGGTAGAAGCCATGCTCCATACACAAATCCTTTTCCTATTCTGCAATGGACAGTCCACTATGTGACTCAAACACAATTTTAGAACTGTGTGGTGCTGCAGACATGTAATCCAAGGTTTAGAGTGTTTGGTCAAAAGGAGAACAAGGGCAATGCCTTGTGTGGCTACAGACAGTGTTCAAGCACATCTCAATCAAACTAGGAGACCTTGACTCAAAATCACTTTTCAAAAAGACTGGAGATTAATTATAGAATTAATATACATTTATGGCACAACAGGACTTAATGTTAGTTGTGACCCTGTAATGTCCCCTTCAGCAGCATTTAGAAGTCAGTTTTTTAATGGAGGGATGGGCATTTGTGCTGGTTGTAAATCAGGCTTGTCTCCTTTGTGATGGGAATGTAGCTGGTTAATCCTGGGGAACAAACTTTTACATTTTATCATACTAATCTCTAACAGGTTAGAATACCATTACCTTTGGGGTATTTGGGGTGCAGCTCTCCCTTACCTAAATTCTACTTTGTTTCCCAAGAACTGAAAATTCTATTACCATCAATTCTACTCTTCTACAGTTTATCAGTGGAGTGCTACTCTATACAGGAAATACTGTTTACAAGCTCCACAGAATTAACTCCAGATGGATCCTAAACCTAAATATTAAATGTTCAAAGTAAAGTACTTCTGGAAGACACTAGAGGGAACAGAGCTATCTGACTTTGGCAAATCTGTGTTCCATTGTGACAATAAAAGCACTAAGGGAGCCATTTCACAGTAAAGTCAACAACAAGGGTATTTCAAAGCACAGTCCCACTCCCAAATCTCTGAACAGATGCAGTAAAGATTGGGAAGTTACTCAGAGGCTGCTGGCGGCCCGGAGAATTTCAAACAATGTGTGGAATCACGCAGGATTATGCAGACCCTGCTAGGGCGTGCAGGACCAGCAGAACCAGAAAGAAACATGATGAACTCTGCATCTGGTCACTGGCTCCCACCTGGCCAGGAGGATGAACCACACTGTCTCCCATGGCTCAACTAGCCGCTTCTCCCAGTCGGAGAATAGCCCCAAGCTCACCACATCTTGATTTTCCAGCTTGCCCATGCTCCCTGCTCAGCTCCCTGCACTCACAGCAGAAGACACAAAACCACTGACGCCATCTTCTCTTCGAAGTCATGCTTGAACGTGGCCGCAGCTGGAAGGATCCTGCACAACTTCTGACTGGCAGGTCACCTGGAGGGCCTGATTGGCTAGTGAGTCCTGAGTGACAAGAGCACCTCCCATAGAGTTAGTTTGTGCTTAAAGGCACAGCTCAGCCGGGTGGTGATGGTGGCGGTGCATGCCTTTAATCCCAGCCCTTGGGAAGCAGAGGTAGGTGAATCTCATTGATTTCTATACCAGCCTGGTCTACAAGAGCTAGTTACAAGAAAGGCTCCAAAGCTACAGAGAAACCCTGCCTCAAAAAACTAAAACTAAATTAAAAAATGAAAGAAAGAAAAAAAAGAAATCTGCAAAAGCTAGTACCAGGAAAGGCTCCAAAGCTACAGAGAAACCCTGTCTTGAAAAGCAATAAATTAATTAACTAATGAAATAAAAATTTAAAAAATGAAAATTAAAGACACAGCTCAGTGGTTCCTAGCCCTGCCTTTTATCCCAAATACCTTTTCTAGATCAGTAGAGGTACATTTCCATAGCATGTGCCCCTGGCTCCAATAGCAGATCCTGCTATCTTCCAGCTCTCCACAGCACTGCCCATTCTTCTCCTTGATGCAAGCTAGCTTGTACAGGCCACTGTCCCACAGGTGGAAGGATGCCCAGAATATTATCAGCTAAAGGGAGATTTAAATATACAAAAGGAGATATTTGTTATGTGACACCATACTGAGGTCAGGTGAACTGAAGGTAATCTTTACCTGGATGTCACGGGGACTTCAGATAACCAGGAAAGCAAAGCAAGAACTAGATCACAGATTAAAAACAGATAATAAGTCTTTCTCCCACCAGAAATCTGCATAATGGTTTCATTTCTTTGGCATTTCATTCATGAAATTTAGGACAAACTGTTGTCAAATGGATAATAATAAAGATTAGTCTCCAGGGAAAGTTGAATACTTAGAGAATAATGAGATAGGAACAAAGTGTTTATGAGCACTAATGCTATCACATCTTCCTCAAAGGGCAGGTGAAAAAAACCCACAGCAGCATTATTCAAAGTTGGCTACATTATTCAAAGTTAGCACTGGTAGAATGAATCTCTCCATGTATATAGAAAGTGGATTTATTAGAATGTCTTACAAGCTGTGATCTAGGTAATCCAAAAATGTCTGTCAAACAATAGAAATAGTTGTTAAGTTCATGAGGCTGGATATCTTAGCTGGTCTTCAGTAAATACCAAAATTTCAAGGAAGTAGGCTCTTATGCTGGTAAAGAAATGAGCTTGGTAGCCAGAGCTAGGGCAAGCAGGCAAAGAGAGGGGAGAGAGCTTCCTTCTTCAATAATGAAAAGTATAAGAATAAAACATAGAAATTAAGGGTCCAGTCCAAAAATGTAGAAATATAAAGTTGTAAGCTAAAACACATTTTTGAAAAAATGAAAGAGAGAAAGAGGAAGAAAGAAAGAAAGAAAGAAAGAAAGAAAGAAAGAAAGAAAGAAAGAAACAAAGAAAGAAACAAAGAAAGAAAGAAAGAAAGCTGGCAGCCAGTGTTAACCTTTAACAAACACTTTATGCCTTAAGAGCAGACATCCTGGCAGCCACTGTGTACAGAGGTAAACTTTTAACAATCATTTCCTGCCTCCCAGCTTTCCCACTAGGCAGGTACTGGCAAAAAAAAAAAGGTTAGCTTCTAGCTATTGCCTCTATGGGACCCTCTGCTTGTATTCTTCTAATTTTTAACTATCCCCTTATGTAACTCTACTCTCTGCCTTACATTCTTTCAGGTGCAGTGAAAAGTGGCTGTGCCAGCCACTAACTTTAACACTCTAAGTTAGCATTCTAATGTTCTATAAACAACAGTTGTAAAACTAACAATGTAATGTGACTTTAAGCCTGACCTCAAAGTTGTAAAAGCTTTTTGACACAAACCTGGTGCTAGATTTTACTGTACAAAGAAGCTCCAAACTAGCCCCAAGGGCCACAGTTTCAGAAGCCAATCTCTGCCTAAATATGTAGGTGACACCAGAAAGTGTGATCCAGATTTAAGACAGATCTTATTCTTTGTTTGATTGTTTTTTATTTTCTTTTTTCTTTCTTGGTGCTTTTGAGACAGGGTTTTTCTGTGTAGCCCTGGAATTCATTCTGTAGATAAGGTTGGTCTCAAACTCAGAAAATCTGACTGCTTTAACCTCCTGAGTGCTAGGGTTAGAAGTGTGCACAGCAACCAAGCATCTGAAGGTGAATATCACCTCAAATGATCCAGATTAAAGACAGGTCTTTAATTTTAAAACCTTTAGAAAAATCCCTCATCAGTATACCCATTGGGTTTTAGTTAATCCCAGATGTAGTCAACTTGACTTCCAAGATTAGCCATCACAACAGCCAAGACAGAAGAAATAAGAAAAATTGTTACCTGCAGGAGACAGGGGAAGCATGGAAGTTATTTCCAAAACAATGCTTTTCCCAAACAAAGGAAGCATGTGGATTTTACTAAGGGAGTTTCTACACATTTATGCAGAGTTCTGTCTATTCCTAAGCAGGTTCAGTTAACAAATGCATTTCTGAATATGATGACAATATAAAAGTGGAGATGTTTAGGGACATTCTCACTTCAAGGTCATGTAGAAACATACAAATTATAATAATGATGGAAAGAAATGCCTCTGACATGTTTATCTTGTACCACAAGTGTTAGTATTCAGACATCTGTACTGTTCTGCCCTTGGGCTTCTGACAGGATATGTCCTCAGCTTCAGTCACTAAGATCACCTCCTGTGCACATTAAAGGTTGGCCTTGCCCACTTCCTCTCTTTCCCTCTCCCTCTCCCTCCATTTCTACCTTTCTACCCTTTTCTCTTTCTCTTTCTACTTCTTTGCCTGTCTCTGTCTTTCCCCCCATCTCTCTGCCTCTCTCTTTTCTTCTTCTGCTCCTTTACCTAAAGAGTGGTCTCCCCACCCTTTTCACATTCCCTTTACCCTAATAAAAAACCCCTCCTTGTGAGCTCTCCTTTTGTGATGCTTTTTTAAATTTACAACAACAAGGTCTTAGCTGAAAATTAGGTAAAACACACAGCAGATGAAGACTGCTTTGGAGCCTATGTGGCCTGTCAATCTTGAGGTTTGATCTAAAAGATAACTGTACCAATGCCACAATTCTCACAGATACAAAAGATAGAGAACATAAATAAAAAAAAACTTCAAGAAAAGGTCACTTAACAGCACTGTATACTCTGTTCTTAGATGGATGGCTATGATGAACTCTATTAACCTAAATAGTTGTATGGGTGTTTTGCCAGCATGTCTGTGCACAGTACCTACAGAGGCCAGAAGAAGGCAGAAGATGCCTGGGACTGAAGTTACAGCAAATGTTTAGCTACCATGTAGATTCTGGGAATGGAACTTTGGGATCTGTAACAACACCCAGTGTTCTTTTAAAAAAAAAATTTATTTATTATGTACACAATATTCTGTCTGTGTGTATGCCTGTAGGCCACAAGAGGGCACCAGACCTCATTACAGATGGTTGTGAGCCACCATGTGGTTGTTGGGAATTGAACTCAGGACCTTTGGATGAGCAGGCAATGCTCTTAACCTCTGAGCCATCTCTCCAGACCTCACCCAGTGTTCTTAATTGTTGAGCCATCTCTCTAGTCCCTCTTTTTATTTAAAACTTATTTCCATAATGGTGAGGGAGGTCCTGTCTATGTGTTAATTTTATTGGTTAATGGATAAAGAAAACTGGCTTGGTCTATAGCATGGGAGGAGGAAGGCAGAGTTAGGAGAAGCCAGGGAGCTGCCAGCATCAGGTATTTGAGCCTGACTAGGCTGACTTAGACAGTAAAATCAAGAACAGAAAACTTAGTATAGAAAATATCTTACCAGTTAAGAGCACTGAAGATTCTGTCAGAGCATCCAGATTCTATTCCTGGTACATATAGAATTTCACTACTATGTGGATGCAAGAAATGGCCAGTCACAACATTTAGCAATCATCTAAAATTGATTAACTCACTACCTATTTCTTATGTGAGTCTAAGGGGGAATGCTTTTATGCTCCTTCTTGCCCATACCTCTCTGTGCTGGGACTATACCTGATTTACAGTTTGTCAGTAAACTCAATTATTACACGAGTCCCTCTTCATTTGCAAGTTCACAATAAAATACAGATTAGTTGGAGGACACTCATCTATTTTCCTTCTCACTGACCACTTAAGACCCAGACTTGCAGCAGTTGCAAGACCTTCTTTCCATCACTGAGCAACAGAAGCAGGATTGGGTGTTCAAAATAATTCTAAACTACATAGTGTGAGAAAGATAGGTCTCTATAAACTCAAGGTCAGCCTGGTCTACAAAGCTAGTTTCAGGACAGCCAAAGCTACACAAAGAAACCTTGTCTTGAACAACAAAAATATATTAATTTAGTTGTCTATGATGTGCCCAACTATAATTCAGGTACATTGGAGATAAGGTGTGCAAATCACGCTCATTTTCTACAAGATCCTAGTCTATACAGTGAGTTCCAGGACAGCCAGAGATTCATAATGAGGCTATTCTTTAAGATAAAAAAAGAAAAGGGAAAAAAAGAAAAGAAAAAAGAACAAATTATTAATAAAAGTAATAAACATGATATTTTTGGTGTGACTAATTTGGAACAGTGGTGAAGATATAAGGTGATTAATTTATCCTTGAGGTACTAACAGGTTTAGATAGATGGCAAGGGATATACACAACTAAGTTAATATACCTAAGTCATACAATGAAAGCTTTCCCATCTCTAAAACCCTCCCCAAACCTCAGCTCCTGTCTCTCCTGTAAGGTGGTCAGATAAGGAGTAAATGTTCCTTCAGTAGACATGGTCTCACCTGGAGAAGTCAGTCTTTTTCCACAGTGAAATTCCCAGGGAAACTCAAATTTCATAATGTCTATTATTTCACTAGTTGTTAGCCAAAGGGAGAAATTTAAATGTATCTTAGATTATCCTTATTACTACCAGGCAGACAAGTAATGGGGATTGATGGGGTGGAGACTAAAGAGCTTTATGTTGCCATGGAGACTGCAAAATGGGGGCTGTAGGATACTGTCACTGACAGTTACATGAGTTGCCAAAAAAGAAAATAGTGGAAGATCTGGAGGAGGCTGAACCACCATAGTAGAGTGGATACAGGGTACAGATGGTGCCAACTTACTTAAGTCCACCCTATGCCTTGCTATTCGGCATTTGATCTTTGGGCTTTTGCAAAGCTCTGTCCCTAACAATTCTTTCAAACTCCACAGTTTTTTGTCAATGTCTGAGTAGCTTAGACTTACAGTGACTTCAGTTCAAGTCTCAGGATCTCCCCACAACCTGGATGTTATCTCGTCACCACCATTCAAAACTCCTAACTAGAGATTTTGTAGGCATCAGGAAAACACAATATGATTCCATTCAGATAAGTCAGACTTCATGCCTGCAAGTTCCTTTTCTCTCCTTCACAGGAATTTAACTCAACCTGGGGTTCATCTGACACTTGACTTCTCAATGGAAACCAAGAAAGCCAGAAGGCCCTGGTCAGATGTGCTGCAGACACTAAGAGACCACAGATGCAAGCACAGATATCTATACCCAGCAAACCTTTCAATCACCATCGATAGAGGAAATAAGATATTCCATGACAAAACCAGATTTACACAATATATATATATCCAAAAACCCAGCCTTACAGAAAGTACTAAAAGGAAAACCACAATCCAAGGAAGCTAACTTCACCCACAAAAACTCAAACAACAGATAACCGCATATCAGCAAACCCAAGAAAGGGAAATGCACAACCACTCCCACTGAAAAAGGACAGGAATTAACAACCACTGGTCATTAATAGAACTTAAGATCAATGGTCTCAACTCACCTATAAAAAGACACAGGCTAATAGAATGGATAGAAGAACAAGATCCAGCCTTCTGTTGTATACAAGAAACACACCTCAACCTCAAAGACAGACATTACCTCAGAGTAAAGCATTGGGAAAAGGTTTTCTGATCAAATGCACCTAAGAAACAAGCAGGTGTAGCTATACTAATATCTAACATTAAATTTCAAACTAAAATAAATCAGAAGATGGAGAAGGACACTTTACACTCATAACAGGAACAATTCATCAAGATGAAGTCTCAGTCCTTAACATCTATGCCCCTAATACAAGAGCAATCACATATGTAAAAGAAACATTACTAAAACTTAAAACATACATCAAAATCCACATACTAATAGTAGGAGACTTCTACACTCCACTATCCACAATGGATAGGTCCACTAGACAAAAACTTAACAGAGAAATAAGGAAACTAACAGATGTCATGAATAAAATGGACTTAATAGACATGTACAGAACATTACACCTAAACTCAAAAGAATATACCTTCTCAGCATCTCATGGAACCTTCTCTAAAATGGACCAAATACTGCATAACAAAGTAACTATCATTGGCTGAACCACTTTTAAATCTAATTCTAGAAGAAGCAATAACCCTAGCTCTTCTGATCTAACACTAACATTTACAATTCACTGGAGTACATGACATCCTTGTACAAGCTTAGGATAGAAACTCAAGCTAATAAATGAAGGCAAAACATGGGGAAACATTGCTTCCTAGCTTTCTATCATGTTTTGTCATGGTATCATGCTAAGTTACTTCTCTTCTGCAGGTCCACCTGCTTAAAGATATTGCCAACTCAGTAGAAGAGCCTTGCAACATCAGTTGAAATCAATACAATCTCTCTCAGATGCAGCAATTAGATGTTCTCATCTAAGCACACCCTCAACTAATGCTCCTTCAGACAGCCCCTGGCAATGTCATGTTGAGAGGTGAGATGAATTAGGAAAAAGACAATAATATGCAAGGAGGTTTTAAAGATCCAAAGTCAATGTATTAATCGCATCCAATCACTTAAACAGCAAAAACCCAAACATGAAGATAGCAGCAACTGGAAAACACAGATATGCCAGGGAATGGAAAGAGGCAAGCCTCAAAGAACAATAAATAAAAAACTAAAATTGACTCTCCACAGAAACTTCTCAAACCAACTAAAACACAAGGGACTTTTAACAAGAAATTTTCTGGATACAAAATTGTTGAAGGCCAATCTTTTTCCAGAGGAACAATATAATCAGATAATAATAAAACTAACAATATAGATTACACCACTAAAAATGAGACATAAAGACATAGCTACCAATATAGATTATAATCTCTTAAACAGAAATGATAAGACTCTAATCAAAATCAAACTACAGGAAATCACTGACCATAACTCATCCAGTACACCCCATTCTTTCCTTTGTTAATAATAGAAAATGGGTTGTGTGAGGAGGGTGTTCCACCATAATTGGAGAGATTCACTTGAAGCCTTCTGAGGTTTTAACTTTGTAGAAAATATTGTGACTAATAAAAAGATATCATTCTATTGTGATAAAGAATAGGATGTCTGTTAGGGTCACTTAGACAGCATTTTGCTTACTATAGTTGGGTCCAGGTGTCATGCAATTATTGAGAAGGGGGCAGACCACTAAAATCTACTAAACCAGAAGCAAACTTTATTCCAGAAAAAGGAAGGAAAAAAACTCCATGGGGCACACAAAGCTTATCAGTTGTATGTGACCACAGCCAGAGATCTGTGGCAATGGGCGATTTCCAAAATAGACTTTTTATAGACAGAAGCAAGCATTATGCATAAACAAAATAATTTTTATAATCTCGAGGTAAAGCTCGGGTACAAATTGCTTTGTTTGTTGTTACAATTTCCATTAACAGGGTTTTTCAGTTAAACTAGGGTTTGCATTTAGCCTATGTTTCTCTCTGCCACTTTCTGATGGTATTTATTGAAGTTCTGCAATCCCTTGATACTGACAGTTTTGCATATCAGGAAAGGGTATGAGAGAATGCAAAACAAAAAAGTCCTGTACATCACATCATTTAAAAGTTAACCCAGCTCATGATAGTTGTTAGTTATGAGTAGTCAGGGGTTATCTAAAAGCTGACCCTCAGTTTGAAGAGGGACTCTCAGTTTGCAGAGGGATGGCTTTAAGGCAGAGCTATCAGTTGTAAAGCAAACTAATCCACAGTTAATAGTTAATCCTTAATGTTGTAAGAAGGCCACTTGTTGGTTTTAAGCTGCTCAGCAGCTCAGACCTGAAATAATCACAAAGAAACTATATTATTTAAATAACTGCTTGGCCCATTAGCTCTAGCTTGTTATTGGCTAACTCTTACATCTTAATTTACCCTGTCTCCATTAATCTGTGTATCACCATGAGGTCCTGGACTACCAGCAAAATTTCAGCATGTCTGTCTCCGGCAAAAGCTCTATGGCTTCTCCTGACTCTGCCTTTCTTTCACCCAACATTCAGTTTAATTTTCCCTGACTACCTAAGTTCTGTCCTATCAAAAAATCAGGGAAGTTATTTATTCACCAATGGTATTCACAGCACACAAAGAGAAATTCCACATCACCTTAAGCTGCAGAGAAAGCTGCTGACAGTCTGTTCTCATTCTCCTAGGCTTACAACTTTATATTTTGTTATTTCTACAATTCTATTTCTGGAACCTACACTCTTATATTCTTATTCTTGGAATCTTCACTTTAATTTATGATGGTCAATAAGTCTGCTTCAAAGTAAGGAAATGAAAATATTTTAAAACATAATACAAGATAACAGACTTTTAAAGAATCAGTATATACCTAAAGCAACTCAGTTTATAATTGTTTTATAAATCACAAGCAATTTTTTTTGGTTTTTTGAGACAGGGTTTCTCTGTAGCTTTAGAACCTATCCTGGAACTAGCTCTTGTAGACCAGGCTTGCCTTGAACTCACAGAGATCATCCTGCCTCTGCCTCCTGAGTGCTAGGATTAAAAGAGTGTGCCACCCCTGCCCAGCCACAAGCACTTTCGAAAACAAGTTTACTGCTATTTTTTGCAAATGTTTTCACATGAGAATGAATGTTCTATATACGTAGGCAGGATCTGGAACAGTAGATATTTATGAGTCTCTCAACTTAAATGTTGGTATCTGAAATCAGAATATATGAGGAACAACCTGTAAAGACATTTTAGACAATAAACCAAAAGTCTTTCACAGATTAATAGCAAAAAGAATAACAAACCCTAAGTAAATAAAGAAGCAAATAATTAATTCTTGGGAAAAGGATGCCTCAAAACTAAGATTCTGTGTATAGTAAATTTGCAACATAAAATGAATACAAATCAATGACAATTTCCAACAATTTATAACAGAAAATCTGATTACAAAGTGACATTCATAGTGGAAACACTCAGAATGATCAATGAGATTATGAAAAAATAGTACACAGACTGACATAATATGACTTCTTGCTGGAAAGTGGTAATGTACATCTTTAATCCCAGCACTTGGGAGGCAAACACAGGCAGATCTCTGTGACTGGAAAGTGGTAATGTACATCTTTAATCCCAGCACTTGGGAGGCAAACACAGGCAGATCTCTGTGAATTCAAAGCCAGAGAAACCCAAAACTAAAAAACAAAAACAAAACCTTACAAGAAAGCTATAACAATCAAGACTGTGAGCAATATTTAAGATAAATATATAGAAAATATTTAGAAAAATAGAATAATTTAATATCTGCTTCCTGTCACAAGGATTATAGCACAAGATATAGATTCTGCCCTATCTAC
>NW_026068463.1:17339-27254 GCF_014885135.2 Alexandromys fortis | reverse complement strand
CTGATTACAAAGTGACATTCATAGTGGAAACACTCAGAATGATCAATGAGATTATGAAAAAATAGTACACAGACTGACATAATATGACTTCTTGCTGGAAAGTGGTAATGTACATCTTTAATCCCAGCACTTGGGAGGCAAACACAGGCAGATCTCTGTGAATTCAAAGCCAGAGAAACCCAAAACTAAAAAACAAAAACAAAACCTTACAAGAAAGCTATAACAATCAAGACTGTGAGCAATATTTAAGATAAATATATAGAAAATATTTAGAAAAATAGAATAATTTAATATCTGCTTCCTGTCACAAGGATTATAGCACAAGATATAGATTCTGCCCTATCTACCTGCCCAACACCATACACACCTGAGAAACCTTGGTAGCTCCTTTTGTCACCTGGAACTAAACCTCACTGAATCATATCATTGTGCCTGATGATAGCAGAAAGTTAGAAACATTCTACTTGTGTGTTGCAAAAATACAATCAACACCACCATAATTCTACCACCTATTAACCTATTTGAAACATTTATATTATAAACTTGAAAGTGAAATACAATATTCAAAAATTCTTGAAACCCCACCATCAGTTTTCCAAACGGTCTTCCCACTGCACACCAAAAGCATTCCCCTATGTGTACACAAGACAAAGATATTACAAGCATAATATTCTACCATACTAGAGTTGCATTATTTCTCTTCCCAGGAAATCCATACACTGGGAGACTCAGAGGACAATAACCACTGGCCAGGTCACTACATAGACCCACAGAACCATAGCCTGGCTCATGGTCCATACAAATCCCAGCAGAAATGACAGCTCAACAGATCATCTCTGAACACCCTGCACTCACCATGGCATAGCTTGTGGTCTTCCTTACAACTCATTACAACAGAAGCAGAGAAGAATCCTGGAAAGAACCACCTGTAAGCTAACTACCACTATTGTTCCTGCTTGCTAAGCCTTCCCAGAGTCCCTCACTGGCTAATGCCACCCAACTGGGCATCAGAATATTATCAGTTCCCCTACTGGGTAAACAGAGATCAAATTACTCAGATATCACAGAACTTTCTGCTCTGCCCTTCCAGTCCAGTGGACAGGGCCCCAGTCTAGAAAGTTAGTATATCTGAGAGCATATTCTGTTACTCATCCAAAGCACAGGGTCCTTTGTGTGCACATCCCATCATACACTCCATGTGCAGCCAACCCATCGTCTCATATCTAGGAAATCCTGCAGCCAAACACAGGTCACATTCACAACTGTTGTTACAGAACAGCAGGCCATTAATTAGAAAACTGAGGGGTCATGGTAGGGCTTGATCACAGAAAAGAGAATGTGGATATGATATAGTTATAATCTCAAGAAATTATTTTGAAAAGTCAAAACAGAATTTATGGCCATGTGTTCCAGAAACTAGGGATTTGTATTAGAGTACATCAAAGATATCTCAAACCTTTTACCTTATGGTATATATCTAAAACCATTAAAAATAACAATCCTGTTAGGCAGTGCCACAACATTTCACTCTGATCTATTTTGGTTACTGTTGTAACTATAACAATTTGGTTTCATAATAAGGTCAATCCAGATTCTTGATTGCCTGGTATGTGGACACCAGGAAATGACCATCAGGACATTTATGGAACATCTAAAATTTATTACCTAGTTCCACATAGCTAATCTCAGCTACTGTTGAAGTAGGAAAGTTCTCAACCACTGTCTGTCTCTCCCCTTCTGCACTGTGACTCTACCAACTTCAAGTTCTGTCTATGAACTCAATTCTTGCACAGATCCCTCTTCATCTATAATCACACACTAAAAGTCAGAGAGACTGAAGGTCACTCATTAGCTGGTTTATATTTCCTT
Source organism: Alexandromys fortis (assembly GCF_014885135.2). Taxonomy (NCBI): domain Eukaryota; kingdom Metazoa; phylum Chordata; class Mammalia; order Rodentia; family Cricetidae; genus Alexandromys; species Alexandromys fortis. The sequence continues at coordinate 25,385 of NW_026068463.1, read as the reverse complement.
TTTAATGACCAGTCAAAGCCCAGTACTGAAGAAGTTGCAGGGCTATCTACCCAGCACTGGGCAGCAGAGGCAGGATTAGGTGTTCAAAGAAATTTTCACTTACATAGCACAAGGCAACAATATCACAAGTTCATAGTCTCCCATGCCAGGATGGCAGAGCCTCCCCACACTCAACAAAGGTCAAAGGCCAAGGGCCAATAAACAGGTCAACACAAAGAACAAAAGAAACCTGTCTAGCTCATGGTTCATTCCTGTCCAAGCAACTCCAACAGCTCAGCCAACCTGCTCCAGTGTAGCCAACCCTTTACTTCATAGCAGGGAGGTACTGCAACCAAACACAGATCACATTCAAACAGTAATTGTTGTTAAACAAAAAGAAGCCATGAATTAGAACACAATGAAGGGTCTATGGCAGGGCTTAGAGGCAGGGAAGAGATAGTGGAAAAAATGTATTTATAATCCTGAAAAATTCTGTTCAAAAGTTGAAACAGGCTGGGCGGTGGTGGCGCACGCCTTTAATCCCAGCACTCGGGAGGCAGAGGCAGGCGGATCTCTGTGAGTTCGAGGCCAGCCTGGTCTACAAGAGCTAGTGCCAGGACAGGCTCCAAAGCTACAGAGAAACCCTGTCTCGAAAAACAAAAAAAAAAAAAAAAAGTTGAAACAGGCTTTATGGTCATGTGCTCCAGAGACAAGGGATTTGTATTAGAGTACACCAAGCACTAGTCATATCATCAACCTCAGAGTATACATCTTAAACCTGGAAAATAAGTCATGGTAGACAGGGCCACACCATTTTATCCAGCTCTTCTATATTACTTTAACTACTGTACCTACAGTAATTTGGTTTAATGATAAGTTCAGTTCTTTATAGAGATTCTTGAATGCATGGTCTATGAACCCATGAAATGGCCAGACAGGACATTTATGGAACATCTAAAATTGATTACCTCACTACTCACTGCTAATGTCAATTACTGTCACACCAGGAAAGCTTTTACCCTCCTTCTTGCCTATCCTTTCTCTGTTGTGACTACACTGGCTTTACAATTGGTCAGTGAACTCAATTCTTACACAGGTCCCACTTCACTTGTAAATTCACAATAAAATCTAGAGAAGTTGGAGGATACTCATTCACTGATCTATTTCTCCTTACCACAGACCAATCAGATCCAGCCTGGTAGGAGTTGCAGGACTGTTTTTGCATCAATTCTCAGTTACATAGTATGATGCAAGCCTGAGCTACAGGAGACATTGATCTAAACCAGTTGTTCTCAATCTTCCTAGTGCTGTGCCTCTTTAATACAGTTACTCATGATGTAGTGATCTCCCCATCTATAAAACTATTTTCACTACTACTTCATAACTATGTTTATGCAAGTTATGAATTATAAATATCTGTACTTTCTGATGGTCTTAGACCTGTCCTATGATAGGTTCATTTGATCCCCCAAAATGAGTCATACCCACCAGGTTGAGAATCACTGCTCTAAACTGATATAAATAATAAGATGAATAAATAAACAGCACTTAAAAATGGAATGAAATTCAAAACGTGGGAAACATTGGAAAATAGAAACAAAGAGATTATAGAAGTAATGCCTTTGAAGAAAATGAAATCTAAACTATGATAACCAATAATTGACTTCCTAAAGTGATAAAAATAACTGGACACTTAGTTATACCGACTTTGAAACAGAGTAGGCACTTCCCTGGTAGGGAGAATGCCATTAGTAAGAGGAAGCATGACTTTGTCCCATGTAAAATGATGGCTGCTGAGTGCTGTAAGCTGATGTATGGAGTTACAGCCAATGGCCTGTGTCTCAAGCATCTGAGCTGACTTAACTGTGTCAACCAGGATTGAATATATCTGCATGGGAGAGTTCACTAATTGGAAACTGAAGATGTAGTAGTTCAAACTATTCTCCCCAAACTGTACACCCACTGGTGTCTGTCTTCATTCACATGCAAGGAATTAATGTATGATGGGAAATCACACAGACAGTCACACACTGTGTCAATCAGGTCCTTCTTTGTAATAGATACCCCTGAAGCTCACTCCTTTAAACTTCATTCTGTGATCTAGTTATTCTCCAGTCTTTTCCCCTGTCCGGTGTACACAGTATACTGTTCCTACTCTTCTGGTCTGAAGTGAGAAGCCATGTTCCTAGAAAAATCCTTTTATTGTTATTGCAATGGATGGCACAAGATATGACTCAAACTGGTAATTTTAGAACTCTGTGGTGCTGCATACTTGTGATCTAAAATTTTATGGTGGTTACCTAAGAGGATAGTAAGGGTAATGCCCTGTGGGGCTATAGACAGGATTCAAGTCCACCTCAATCAGTATAGGGGACATTGACTAAAAACTTTTCTAAAAGCTGAAAAATGCAGATGTTCTAGAATTATTATACTTCCATGGCACACAGGTTGTGATCCTGTAATGGCCTCGTGGGCAGCATGTTAGAGGTCTTTGGTGGGAGAGTGGGTCTTTTGGCTGGTTGTAAATCATGGCTGGCTCATTTGTTATAGGAATGTACCTTACTGGCTTATTAATCCTGGTGAACAATCGTTTACATCTCATGATACTAATCTCTAACATGCATGGTTAGCATACTACTTATCTTTGGGGAATTTGGGATGCAGCCCTCCCTCACTTAAATTCTACTCTGTGTTTCTTAATGTCTCCTAAGAACTGGCAAATCCTCAAACCATTAATTCTATTATCAATTATGCAATCCTACTTCACAGTTTAGCAGTGAAGTGCTACTCTACACAGGAAAAAAACATTTTTGAACTCCACAAAATTAACTACAGATGGATCCTAAACCTAAATGCTAAAAATGCAGAACTTCTGAAGATACTGGAGAGACCAGGAGTCTTCGAGTTTGGCAAATCTGGTCCTATCTCTCCACATGCGGCAACATAAGCACTACAGGCACCACAATTTGCGGCTCCCAATGCTCTGCTCTGTGCAGACACAGCACACGCAGTGAAGTTATTCAGAGACTGCCAGGGGGAGTTACAAGGATCACTTAGGACTACTTAGGATGAGGCAGGAACACACTAAACTCTGTGTTTGTGCACTGGCTCCCACCCAGCCAGGGGAAGAAGCATCACATCGGCCACAAGACTCAACAGACCACTCCACCTAGTTTGAGGACAGCGGCCCATCACCTACCAAGCCCAGCCAATCCTCCGCATGTGGGGCGCGCAGCCAGGCTCACCAAGGAGGGCCACTCCTCCCCACCTGGAGACATTGGCCTTGGACCACCACTTCCTCCATCTGTGGAGAGCAACCACTCACTCACCATGGTGCAGCTGCCTAGCTGACAAACTCTCTCCCCAAAAGGGAGCCCAAGGTGCAGTGCCTGAGAAAGACTGCTATTTCCTCAGGAAGCACTAAACCAGAACCCTGGCTCCCGGAAGAACACTTCAATTTGACTGGTAAAGGCTCTGATTGGCTAGTGAGGTGTGAATGTCAGAACCAGGTGAGCAGAGGGAAACAGCACAGTGTTCCCAGTACTGGCTGCTAATCTACAGACAGACATATTCCAGATTGGCTGGAGTGGAAGAGTAGAGAGAAGGTAAGCTCCACATATGCAGCTATGGGAGAGCCATTGTACATACTGGATGGAGACATGCCTTGTGGCTGCTTTGGGGTATTTTAGTTAGAACTTCTATTGCTTGAAGAGACACCATGACCACAGCAACACTTATAAAGGAAAACATTTGATTGAAGCTGACTTACACTTTCAGAGGATTTAGTCCATTACCATCATGGCAGAAAACATGGTGGATGCAAGCAGAATTGGAGCCGGAGAAAAAGCTGAGAGTTCTACATCTAGATCAGCAGACAGCAGAAAGTGACTATGACGTACTTCAACAACTCTTCATGGGACGTTGGGGGCCATTTTGATTCAAACAACCACAGAATCAAAACCCTTGTAAGTACCTTTTCAACCATGCTCAATAAGTAAGCTCAATAAACTCACTGGTTCCCCAGGATGGACTTTGGTGAAATTGTACTTTGTATCTCCATTGGGGCTTATAGTTATAGGATAGAAATTGCTTCCTCCCCCTTCACATGGGAGAAAATTTCACAACAGATCATAAACATATTTGTTATTGATCCTACTTCTCATGGTATTAGAAAAAGAAAGCAGTACATAAAAGAACATGTTAGAAGAATATAAATGTGTAAATGACTATAGTAAAAAAAGGGACTTAGATATATGAACATCATTATGACTGAATGGCTCCAGGATAAAGTAGACTGGAAAGGTTTGACAAGCTATGAAGGTCTGAGTAAGTTGTTTAAGGTACATAAGGATGAGACTTAGGGATTATATATTTATTAAAGTTTGCAAGGTCAGATTCCAACTATTTCAAGGACTGGCTGAAAGGTATACCAAACAAAGTTTATGGAGTTGTGTCTGAATATTGAAGTATTATTAAGTAGTTAAAAGTACAAAAATAGCATAAAACTGATCTTTTGAGGTGTTTAATAATCATTCTTAGAGGCTATTCTAATGTAATTAGAGGGACCAAAAGAGGGGATATTTCTCTCATTTCTATACAAGGTCAGTGAGGTCTCTAGGAACAAAGGTAATTTATTGATCATTTATTGTCCTATTCATGGAGGCCATGGATAACACAATCAATGAATCAGAATCATTATCAAGTCTAAAAAAGTAGGATCAATGGGGGAAAGATTTCTTGAAATCTTCAAAGGAAGCCACAGTACATAAAGCAAAGCTTTTGACTTATCCTCACATTGATGGACAACTGATAATAGACAGACTTGAAGAATCTGAGATTCCTTCCAAGCATAAATGACCTCTAAAGACTAGATGCTCAACGGGCCTTGACAACACAAAAAGAAAGATTAATTTTTGCCAACTGCATTGGTCTTCAGTACTCAAAGAAGAAATTTTAATCGAAGGATAAGAGGATTGGTAACAACACAAGGGATCACACTCCACAGACATTAGATGTAACTCGACATGGGATGTTAGTTAGATAACAAATCTCAGTAATATTTTCTTGATAAAAATATTCAGTACAGATGTGAGACATCAGACCTTGGCTCCTATAAAAGGATGTGACATTTGGTTGTGGGCTCATCACTCTGGAGACAAACTGTAGAAGTTAAATGAAAACCTCTAACAGATGGAAGCTATTGTGAGTCCATCAAGAATGTCTTATGGACTTTGGATATGTTAGTGCTTCACAGACAATAGCATATCTTCCCAGACAACTCTGTCTACATCTGAGTCTTTGGTCTTTACGAGGCGCTCTATGGAAGGCTATCTTAATACTACCACCTGATTCCCCAAATTCAGCTGAAACAAGCCAGATCAGTCATTGCCCCAATCCCATCATGGTAGTTAGTGTTACCTCTTCAGAGGAAAGTGGGATAAGAACTGGAGGTAGAAATCAACTATACAATTTAGGGAAGAAAAAAAAAACAACTTTCATGGCTCTCTATTGGCTCCCTCATGGCTCACAATCTACTTCCCACTGGTGTTCTTGATTGTTAGGCTTACCCAGAATCCCTCAATAGCTAGAATTGCCCAGTTGAGCCTCAAGACAGTAGCAGTTCCCCTACTAGATGAGAAGAAATCAAATGACTAAGCCAGCACAGCCCTACCCAGCTCTGCCATTCCACCTTAGGGGAACACAGGACTCTAGTCTGGAATGTTGGCATTTTAGTATAAACTCTTCCAGTCTCTCAGAGCACGTCCTGTTCCGCTTCCAAAATATGGTGTCCCTTATATGTGTGTGTTCCATTACAGAGTCACTGACCAGTGTAATCAACCTTTTCCCTCATAGCTCAGATATTCTGAAGCCAAACCTAGGTCACATTCAAACAGCAACCCTTGATAAAGCAAAATTCATGATTTTTCTCATTTCTGGAAAGTTTATAGGCAAGAAAGTGGTGACATAAATGATGTAATTAAAATCCACAAAAATTAATCTAAAAAGCTGTAACAGGTTTATGGTCATGGGCTCCAAAGTTTAGTGATTTATATTAGAGCACACTAAGGATTAGTAAATCATTTTATCTCAGGCTGTACATTTTAAATATGTAAAATAGCAGTTATTTTAGGAAGGGTAAGACCATTTTACCCAGTTCTCCAAAGGAACAAATATTGATAAGTTCTTGCATTAAAGGGTTCTATGTTTGAATAATCTGAGGAAATGTTGTAAAAATTTTACTTTCAAGACTTTTGAAATGTCTCATCAACTAGCAATATGTTCTCTGGATGTGTAAAAAAATTAAGCTTTTCCCAAATACAACCTAAGACTTTGTGTACGTGCAGACGTGTGTTTGTGTGTGTGTGAGAGAGAATGCCATCCATGCACGCATTCATGTATACACATAACTGACTCATTTTTGCCAATACTGCAAAAACCAGAAGATAAAAGTTGAAAAACAATCTTCAATGATTTTCTTCATAAATTGTTCAAACTCATATTAAGAACCCTTTCATTCTAAAATAAAGAAATCATAATTTTCCATAATTCAAGCACTCATTTGGATTTAGGCAATAAAGCATCAAAAGAGAAAATGCTCACCAAGTCTCCTGGGTGAAACAAAAGCCTACATGGAAGAACAACACAGGATTTGAGAGAACCCTTGGAAAGAACATTACAAACAGAAGTGCGATTCAATAGTGCCCTGAGTTGAAGAGAAAGAAAGAAAGAAAAGAACAAGGATTTTCAGAATCTTGCATGGATCTAACAGCACAGTTTAGCCCTAAGTTTAGGCAAGCAATACCAACTGTAACTTAGATTCAGCACTCACACAAGTAACAAAAGTTCAGAAAACAAGTGTTCATTCAAAAATGAAAGACAGACAGACAGGCCTTCCAAGAATGAGAAGACTTGAGGGAAATGGGTCACATCTGAAGGACAGATACGCAATAGGCAGGGCAGGCCTGAGATGTAACTCTGATGTCAAAGTACCTGGGCACCTGGAAGAGGAGAAGGGAGTTAGGGGCTGGGGGAAGGAAGAGTAGGAAAAGTGGAAGAAGGGGAAAGAGGAGGAGGAAGGCATAGCCAAAGTTTTATGAATCTCCACATGGTCTATTCAGAGTCAGAAAAAATAAGGTAGGCAGGGCATGGTCGTATATGCCTTTAATCCCAGCACTTGGAGGTGGGGGTGGGTGTCAGACATAATTTTGCAGGAAGATTCTGAAGACCATGACTCAAGTATCTCTAGGAGCCAGGCTACTAAGTATTTAAATGCACTATAAGATTCATGTGTAACTTCCCAGCTACTGACTTTGATCACTAAACTAAGGAGACACATATCCACTGGGCCACTTTTCAGGTTCTTTCACTCACACGGGCTTAATGAACATGCACAGAGCCAGCAATACATTTTGGTGACTTTCTTCAGGTGAGGCAAAATACTGTTAAGAGATGAAGATGATGAGCAAGAAAATGAAGGAGGAGACTATCGCTGACTGAGAAACAATTTTATCATTATTTCAAAATTAATCTTAAATTTGTAAAAGATTCTAAGGAAGAGCTCAATGAACTAAATTGCTCTAAATGTATATTCTGATATGCATATTTCAATAGCAGACCATGGAGACAGCTCCGTCAGTCAAGTGGCTGCAGCACACGCATTACGATGTGCTGGCTGGTCTTACATCAAAGTTGACACACAAACTAGAGTTACCCAGAGAGATGGAACCTCCACAATATTCAGCTGTAGGGCATTTTCTCAATTAACTATTGATGGGGAGGATCCAGTGAGTGGTGCCATCCCTGAGCTGCTGGTCCTGGGTTCTATAAGAAAGCAGGCTGAGCAAGCCGTGATGACCAAGCTATTAAGCAGCACCCTTCATGGCCTCTGCATTGGCTTTTGCCTCCAGCTTCCTTAGTGGGTTTGCTTAAAATGTTAATAAGTGTTACCCTGTAAGCAAAAGCACGTAAACTGATCTTACCAAACCAGTATCTTCCCATTCCTTTTTTCAAAATGGTATGCACATTCACAGACATACATAGAAACAAATGTAATAAAACAAATTTTAA
>NW_026068463.1:9031-11732 GCF_014885135.2 Alexandromys fortis | reverse complement strand
GGAAAGAAAGCAGGGGAACATCCCTGTCAATTACAGACCACAAGGAAGTTCCCCTGCCGGTCAGGGGAAGTGTGGGCAGCTAGATCACAACTCATCCTGTTTTCTAGTGGAAGAACTGCAACCTTTATTATGGTATCAAGCGAGGCTGGGGCTAAATGCCATCTTGTAATGGCAGCCACTCAAATCGGCTCCCAGCACTTCTGATAACCAGATGTCCTAGGTTATCAGTATCGACTGGCCACAGAAGGGTGGGGGTCCCTCTTTTGTGGCAAGATTATTTCATTACCACTGTTGCTGGGTGCAGCCCTCACATCTGGCAGGGCCATATGGGTGTGGCAGCCTTCAAGCAGGCAAATGTTCTCTTAATATTTCACCTTAGTAATTTTCCATACCACACACAAGAAGAAATGCTTTTACATTATACCAAGTTACATTCATTCTTATTTTATAAATTTCCTGCTCTATCTACACTACAGATTCCAATTTATTTATTCATTCAGAGGAATCTACTTCCATGCTCATTACAGGGAGGCATCTGCATCGACCCCCAGGAGCTAGAAGAGGCTTCCACCACCACCCCCAGAGCTCTTTGGAGCTATGCTTGAAGCAATGCAGAAACTCTATAACAGTACAGTGAGCTGAGCAATGATGAGATTGAGGAGGGTTGGGCAGAAAGGTTCAGGCCCCTTCCTTTGAAACAATCGGCATGCCCTGACTGCTTGAGATATGATGTGTGTGGCAATGGTGAGCATCCCTGAGAAGTGTGTAAGGTCATTTCTGAAAAGCCACTAGCCCACACTTACTAATAATCTCATCATTGGACAGCTGACTGACCACACTTTTCTCATTTTTTGTACTATTAAGCTAAGAACTTATGTCATAATCTAATTAAGAACTCTGTCTTTGAGTGTTTCTCTATCTTTCTGCATTTTACTATAGACGTTCAGGAGAAACCTGAACCGTTTTAGAAACATCTTCATGCAAATATCCAACCCTTTATAACTCTGAAGGCTAATACTCAGAAAACATCGGAACACAGAAACAATGCAGTCAAGGCCATTGACTCTGTGTGACAGAACCTTTTCCAGTTCCCAGTAATGTGCTCCTCACCTGCATAGCTTCTACCATCCATGTTTCTGGCCATAGTCTATCACCAGCATTTGGACAGTCTCTAATGTGATTGATTCCTTGCACCTTTCTCCATCTATGTGAGTCTGGGTCCATGTTAGAGCTTCCCTCAGTAGTCTGTCCATGGAGAGGTATGCTGTTCACAATAGCGTAAAACCTTGTCCTACGTCTACATATTAACCCAGTCACAAAACCACTCTTAGGCTTTGGGGTTCTGGCTAAAGCAACATTCTCACTCCATGGTGCAGGTTTCTCTTTCTCTCAGACCATTAGGAACACTTTAATAAAATATCATAACTGGGTGGTGTGTGTGTGTGTGTGTGTGTGTGTGTGTGTGTGTGTGTGCGTACATGCATTTCTTAAAGCTCTGAAGGCTGGGTCATGCAAGTGCAAATGCCTGCATATTTGCTGTGTCCTGAAGACCTCAGTCATGGTTCATAAATGGCCCTCTCACATGATTATTTTATGAGGCCCATAACAGCGTTTACAAGGTCTCCACCCCATGACCTAAATACTTCCCCAAAGGCTCCAACTGTCCCTCCATTGCCCCAAAATTAAGATTCCAGCAGGAGACTGGAAGAAGCAGCCCCATCACACCACAGCTGCTGCTTGGGTTAATCCATGGAGAACTGGGAGAACAAGAGTGACTCCTCACCCCTGTCAGCCTCACACTCACTGAATCCATGCAGCTTACACACCTACAGACAGATGGAAACCATTCCTTTGAAAAGTTAATTGCATGCCATTTCAATATTGAGACTTCTTTTCTCAATTTACCTTTAAGGATTAGAGATAGGAAGCAGAGGGTATAGTCTTTGAAAATATAATAAAAGGGTGGTTGTGAAATTTTTTATGAAAATATCTCATATGTAAATAGAGGAAAGGACTGTGTGAAAAAATATTAAAAAATTCTTTTACTTAATGGCTGTTCACATCAATCTTCTGGGTTATACCAGGGTCACAGAGTATTTTCTTATAGATCTAATACATCAGTTTCTGATGACACATTCTTAGGATGCAACTAAATATAGAACTATCTAAGTTTACAATAAGGTCACTTTTCATAAATCCGTAAAACCAAAGCAAACCTGAGGATTATTTACATATGTGACAGTAAACACTACCAGAGGCAAACCTTAATTACACCATTGCTAATACTCTTAGTGTGTTCTCCGCAGCTGTACCAGGAAACTACAGATTGGCTAATTTATAAAGAGCAGATATCCACTCAGTTCATAGTTTTGCACACTGGATATTTCAAAAGCTTGGTGCTGGCATCTCAGGAGAGTCTTCATATTGTATCACCTCACTGCCAGGGCAAAAGGTCAGGAGCAGTCAAAGGTGAGGCAGGCAGTGAGGGCACTCCTTTGTTTTATGGTAAATCCACCCCCTGCAATAGTATTCTTTTTTTTTCTATCGAGAATATTTTTTTATTATACAGGCATTATACGCACAATTACTTTGGGAGCACTGACAGGCATAGAAGTTCAATTCCAATCCACACTTCACCCACACAAGCTATACTCTACCCTTCTGGTTCAGCCCAAAGGAACGAGACGTTGTTGCTTTCTAA
>NW_026068463.1:3528-4990 GCF_014885135.2 Alexandromys fortis | reverse complement strand
AAAGAAAAAGTGATGGAAAATGAAAGACCTCATGGCCTAGCAGCACGAAAACCAGGATCCGGAGCCATAATTATGGTCCTTTTATTTCTCATGGGTAGGGTACTATAATAAAGTGCTTATTTCACTCCAAAATACCAATGCAGTGGTACAAATGAATTTAATTAAATCAGCCCCTTTTTGTTGTGCTCTCTTTTAGAATGTTGTATGACAAAATGTCACATCCTACTGTGTACTGTCATGTTGGTTGACTCGTGAAGATGAACTAGAGAGACTGAGTTGTGGGCAGAACCCATGTCATTTGTTCTGGAATGTCATTTTTGTTTAAGAGAATGATTGGCAGACAAATCTTATTGTTCACACTTGGATATTTGGAAGATGTTCTGTCAGAAATGAATGTGGTAAACCTGTCACTCAAGGGAATAGTACAGTATACTTGGCAGTCAATACCAACAGGGCTTTCATGGAAAATTTAGAATTAGGACAATTCCCAACCATCACTTCTCTGTTGAGGTATGTAGGGGTATTCTTGAATTCTTCCTTTTTTTTTTTTTTTTGGTTTTTCAAGACAGGGTTTCTCTGTAGCTTTTGTGCCTGTCCTGGAACTAGCTCTTGTAGACCAGGCTGGCCTCAAACTCTTAGAGGTCCACCTGCCTTTGCCTCTCGAGTGCTGGAATTAAAGGTGTGTGCCACCACCGTCCAGCTCTTCCATTTTTAAAGTAAGAAAATCTGTCAGTATTTAGGAAATTGGTACTAGTAGATATACCAATATTTGACAATCCACCAATGTATATTTAAAAATGTATACATTGAATAAAAGATATCTTCAAAATTTATCAAGCCAAATAATTTTCAATAGCATAAAATATGAAAAATTCCCAATAAGGTTTTGACTTTACATTAAAACTAAAATTTAAAAACTAATATAGCATTGCAATGTAATATCAAAGAAACAGTATTGACAGATAGTTAGTTGTTAAAACACTCCTACACTTCCAGCTGCCTCTTGGCACTAGGAAAGGTTGGCTGTATACATTTCAAAACAAGGGATTGCAAAGGATTAAACACAAAAGTCAAATATGCCACCTTCTCAAAATCTTTTCTTGTCTTGGAAAATATTTTTACTTTTGAATGCTTGGATTTATTACTATAATTTTAGAGAAACAAATATTTTTGAAATGTATGATTTCATTTTCAGCACAGGAAATATTAACTCATTTAACTTGCACCAAATGTTATTTCAGTTCCTTCATTTTTTTTCTTTTTCCACTGTAAAGGTGCCGGGAAATAAAGAATTTTGTTTTTGTGAGTCAGGATTTCTCTCTCCTAGAACTTGCTTTGTAGACCATGCCGGCCTTGAACTCATAGAGATCTGCCTGCCTCTGTTGAGTGCTGGGATTAAAGGTGTGCACCACCTGGCTTTTGGAACCAAAAATAAAGAACTAATTGCCTAGACAATTACTTG